>NW_027420733.1:0-32195 GCF_009905375.1 Apium graveolens | reverse complement strand
ACTAATATGGTGAAAAGTGACTTTACATGTTGATTATGAGACCAAAACTGTTGAACAAAATTGACTTGTATGTGAAATTGGAACTAAGATGGTGATAAAAGAATGTTCAAATTGGATGTATTCATGATCTTTTAACATGTTCATTGTACAAATATATAGGTGGAAGTGACCTCTTTATAGGGTTGCAAAGTGACTCTAATATGGTGAAAAATGACTTACATGATTGATTAGAACCAAATGTGGAAACAAAATTGACTTGTTATGAAAGAGGAACAAAGAGGTGATAAAACGATGTCAAATTAAATGGATATGTGTTAACATGTTAATTGTACAATATATGGTGTAAAGTGACTCTTATAGGGTGCCAAGTGACTCTAATATGGTGAAAAATGACTTACTGGTTAATTAGAACCAAAATGTTGAACAAAATTGACTTGTCTGAAAGTGGAACTAAGAGGTGGTAAAAGGATGTCTAATTGGATGTATATGATGTTAACATGTTAATTGTACAAAATATATAGTGGAAATGACTCTTTTAAGTTGCAAAGTGACTCTAATATGGTGAAAAGTGACTTACATGGTTGATTAGAGCCAAAATGTGAAACAAAATGACTTGTATGAAAGTGGAACTAAGAGGTGATAAAAGAATGTCAAATTGGAGGTATATGATTGTTAACATGTTAATTGTACAAATATATGGTGGAAAGTGACTCTTATAGGGTGAAAAGTGACTCTAATATGGTGAAAAGTGAATTACATGGTTGATTAGAGCCAAAATGTGAAACACAATTGAATTGTATTAAAGTGGAACTAAGAGGTGATAAAACGATGTCAAATTGAATGGATATGATGTTAACATGTTAATTGTACAAATATATGGTGGTAAAGTGACTCTTATAGGGTGCAAAGTGACTCTAATATGGTGAAAAGTGACTTACATGGTTAATTAGAACCAAAATAGTGAACAAAATTGACATGTGTGAAAGTGGAACTAAGAGGTGGTAAAAGGATGTCAAATTGGATGTATATGATGTTAACATGTTAATTGTACAAATATATATAGTGGAAAGTGACTCTTATAGGGTGCAAAGTGACTCTAATATAGTGAAAAGTGAATTACTTGGTTGATTAGAGCCAAAATGTGAAACACAATTGACTTGTATTAAAGTGGAACTAAGAGGTGATAAAACGATGTCAAATTGAATGGATATGATGTTAACATGTTAATTGTACACATATATGGTGGTAAGTGACTCTTATAGGGTGCAAAGTGACTCTAATATGGTGAAAAGTGACTTACAATGGTTGATTAAAGCCAAATGTGAAACACAATTGACTGTATGAAAGTGGAACAAAGAGGTGATGAACTGATGTCAAATTAAATGGATATGATGTTAACATGTTACTGTACAAATATATGGTGGAAGTGACTCTTATAGGGTGCAAGTGACTCTAATATGGTGAAAAGTGACTTACATGGTTAATTAGAACCAAAATGTTGAACAAAATTGACTTGTGTGAAAGGGAACTAAGAGGTGGTAAAAGGATGTCAAATTGGATGTATATGATATTAACATGTTAATTTGTACACATATATAGTGGAAAGTGACTCTTATAGGGTGCAAAGTGACTCTAATATAGTGAAAGTGAATTACTTGGTTGATTATGAGCAAAATGTGAAACAAAATTGACTTTTATGAAAGGGAACTAAAGAGGTGATAAAAACGATGTCAAATTGAATGGATATGATGTTAACAGTTAATTGTACAAATATTGGTGAGAAGTGACGATTATAGGGTGCAAAGTGACTCTAATATGGTGAAAAGTGACTTACATGGTTGATTAGACCAAAATGTGGAACAAAATTGACTTGTATGAAAGTGGAACTAAGAGGTGGTAAAAGGATGTCAAATTGGATGTATATGATGTTAACATGTTAATTGTACAAATATATAGTGGAAAGTGACTCTTTTAGGGTGCAAAGTGACTCTAATATGGTGAAAAGTGACTTACATGGTTGATTAGAGCCAAAATGTGAAACAAAATTGACTTGTATGAAAGTGGAACTAAGAGGTGATAAAACGATGTCAAATTGGATGTATATGATGTTAACATTTTAATTGTACAAATATATGGTGGAAAGTGACTCTTATAGGGTGCAAAGTGACTCTAAATGGTGAAAAGTGAACTTACATGGTTAATTAGAGCCAAAATGTGAACAAAAATTGACATGTGTGAAAGTGGAACTAAGAGGTGATTAAAACGAGTCAAATTGGATGTATATGATGTTAACATGTTAATTGTACAAATATATGGTGCAAAGTGACTCTTATAGGGTGCAAAGTGACTCTAATATGGTGAAAAGTGACTACATGGTTGATTAGAGCCAAATGTAGAAACAAAATTGACTTTGTATGAAAGTGGAACTAAGAAGTGGATAAAAGGATGTCAAATTAGATGTATATGATGTTAACATGTTAATTGTACAAATATATAGGTGGAAAGTGACTCTTATAGGGTGCAAAGTGACTCTAATATGGTGAAAAGTGACTTACATGGTTGATTAGAGCCAAAATGTGAACAAAATTGACTTGTATGAAATTGGAACTAAGAGGTGATAAAAGAATGTCAAATTGGATGTATATGATGTTAACATGTTAATTGTACAAATATATGGTGGAAAGTGACTCTTATAGGGTGCAAAGTGGACTCTACTATGGTGAAAGTGAATTACAATGGTTGATTAGAGCCAAAATGTGAAACAAATTGACTTGTATGAAAGTGAACCAAGAGGTGATGAAACGATGTCAAATTAAATGGATATGATGTTAACATGTTAATTGTACAAATATATGGTGTAAAGTGACTCTTATAGGGTGCCAAGTGACTCTAATATGGTGAAAATTGACTTACATGGTTAATTAGAACCAAAATGTTGAACAAAATTGACTTGTGTGAAAGTGGAACTAAGAGGTGGTAAAAGGATGTCAAATTGGATGTATATGATGTTAACATGTTAATTGTACAAATATATAGTGGAAAATGACTCTTTTAAGGTGCAAAGTGACTCTAATATGGTGAAAAGTGACTTACATGGTTGATTAGAGCCAAAATGTGAAACAAAATTGACTTGTATGAAAGTGGAACTAAGAGGTGATAAAAGAATGTCAAATTGGAGGTATATGATGTTAACATGTTAATTGTACCAAATATATGGTGGAAAGTGACTCTTATAGGGTGAAAAGTGACTCTAATATGGTGAAAAGTGAATTACATGGTTGATTAGAGCCAAAATGTGAAACCCAATTGACTTGTATTAAAGTGGAACTAAGAGGTGATAAAACGATGTCAAATTGAATGGATATGATGTTAACATGTTAATTGAACACATATATGGTGGTAAGTGACTCTTATAGGGTGCAAAGTGACTCTAATATGGTGAAAAGTGACTTACATGGTTAATTAGAACCAAAATGTGGAACAAAATTGACATGTGTGAAAGTGGAACTAAGAGGTGGTAAAAGGATGTCAAATTGGATGTATATGATGTTAACATTTTAATTGTACAAATATATGGTGGAAAGTGACTCTTTTAGGGTGCAAAGTGACTATAATATGGTGAAAAGTGAATTACATGGTTGATTAGAGCCAAAATGTGAAACAAAATTGACTTGTATGAAAGTGGAACTAAGAGGTGATTAAACGATGTCAAATTGAATGGATATGATGTTAACATGTTAATTGTACAAATATATGGTGGAAAGTGACTCTTATAGGGTGCAAAGTGACTCTAATATGGTGAAAAGTGACTTACATGGTTAATTAGAACTAAAATGTGGAACAAAATTTACATGTGTGAAAGTGGAACTAAGAGGTGGTAAAAGGATGTCAAATTGGATGTATATGATGTTAACATGTTAATTGTACAAATATATAGTGGAAAGTGACTCTTATAGGGTGCAAAGTGACTCTAATATGGTGAAAAGTGAATTACATGGTTGATTAGAGCCAAAATGTGAAACAAAATTGACTTGTATGAAATTGGAACTAAGAGGTGATAAAAGAATGTCAAATTGGATGTATATGATGTTAACATGTTAATTGTACAAATATATGGTGGAAAGTGACTCTTATAGGGTGCAAAGTGACTCTAATATGGTGAAAAGTGAATTACATGGTTGATTAGAGCCAAAATGTGAAACAAAATTGACTTGTATGAAAGAAGAATAAAGAGGTGATAAAACGATGTCAAATTAAATGGATATGATGTTAACATGTTAATTGTACAAATATATGGTGTAAAGTGACTCTTATAGGGTGCCAAGTGACTCTAATATGGTGAAAAGTGACTTACATGGTTAATTAGAACCAAAATGTTGAACAAAATTGACTTGTGTGAAAGTGGAACTAAGAGGTGGTAAAAGGATGTCAAATTGGATGTATATGATGTTAACATGTTAATTGTACAAATATATAGTGGAAAGTGACTCTTTTAGGGTGCAAAGTGACTCTAATATGGTGAAAAGTGACTTACATGGTTGATTAGAGCCAAAATCTGAAACAAAATTGACTTGTATGAAATTGGAACTAAGAGGTGATAAAAGAATGTCAAATTGGATGTATATGATGTTAACATGTTAATTGTACAAATATATGGTGGAAGTGACTCTTATAGGGTGCAAAGTGACTCTAATATGGTGAAAAGTGAATTACATGGTTGATTAGAGCCAAAATGTGAAACAAAATTGACTTGTATGAAAGTGGAACAAAGAGGTGATGAAATGATGTCAAATTAAATGGATATGATGTTAACATGTTAATTGTACAAATATATGGTGTGAAGTGACTCTTATAGGGTGCCAAGTGACTCTAATATGGTGAAAAGTGACTTACATGGTTAATTAGAACCAAAATGTTGAACAAAATTGACTTGTGTGAAAGTGGAACTAAGAGGTGGTAAAAGGATGTCAAATTGGATGTATATGATGTTAACATGTTAATTGTACAAATATATAGTGGAAAATGACTCTTTTAAGGTGCAAAGTGACTCTTATATGGTGAAAAGTGACTTACATGGTTGATTAGAGCCAAAATGTGAAACAAAATTGACTTGTATGAAATTGGAACTAAGAGGTGATAAAAGAATGTCAAATTGGATGTATATGATGTTAACATGTTAATTGTACAAATATATGGTGGAAGTGACTCTTATAGGGTGCAAAGTGACTCTAATATGGTGAAAAGTGAATTACATGGTTGATTAGAGCCAAAATGTGAAACAAAATTGACTTGTATGAAAGTGGAACAAAGAGGTGATGAAATGATGTAAAATTAAATGGATATGATGTTAACATGTTAATTGTACAAATATATGGTGTGAAGTGACTCTTATAGGGTGCCAAGTGACTCTAATATGGTGAAAAGTGACTTACATGGTTAATTAGAACCAAAATGTTGAACAAAATTGACTTGTGTGAAAGTGGAACTAAGAGGTGGTAAAAGGATGTCAAATTGGATGTATATGATGTTAACATGTTAATTGTACAAATATATAGTGGAAAGTGACTCTTATAGGGTGCAAAGTGACTCTAATATGGTGAAAAGTGAATTACATGGTTGATTAGAGCCAAAATGTGAAACAAAATTGACTTTTATGAAAGTGGAACTAAGAGGTGATAAAACGATGTCAAATTGAATGGATATGATGTTAACATGTTAATTGTACAAATATTTGGTGGAAAGTGACCATTATAGGGTGCAAAGTGACTCTAATATGGTGAAAAATGACTTACATGATTGATTAGAACCAAAATGTGGAACAAAATTGACTTGTATGAAAGAGGAACAAAGAGGTGATAAAACAATGTCAAATTAAATGGATATGATGTTAACATGTTAATTGTACAAATATATGGTGTAAAGTGACTCTTATAGGGTGCCAAGTGACTCTAATATGGTGAAAAGTGACTTACATGGTTAATTAGAACCAAAATGTTGAACAAAATTGACTTGTGTGAAAGTGGAACTAAGAGGTGGTAAAAGGATGTCAAATTGGATGTATATGATGTTAACATGTTAATTGTACAAATATATAGTGGAAAATGACTCTTTTAAGGTGCAAAGTGACTCTAATATGGTGAAAAGTAACTTACATGGTTGATTAGAGCCAAAATGTGAAACAAAATTGACTTGTATGAAAGTGGAAGTAAGAGGTGATAAAAGAATGTCAAATTGGAGGTATATGATGTTAACATGTTAATTGTACAAATATATGGTGGAAAGTGACTCTTATAGGGTGAAAAGTGACTCTAATATGGTGAAAAGTGAATTACATGGTTGATTAGAGCCAAAATGTGAAACACAATTGACTTGTATTAAAGTGGAACTAAGAGGTGATAAAACGATGTCAAATTGAATGGATATGATGTTAACATGTTAATTGAACACATATATGGTGGTAAGTGACTCTTATAGGGTGCAAAGTGACTCTAATATGGTGAAAAGTGACTTACATGGTTAATTAGAACCAAAATGTGGAACAAAATTGACATGTGTGAAAGTGGAACTAAGAGGTGGTAAAAGGATGTCAAATTGGATGTATATGATGTTAACATGTTAATTGTACAAATATATAGTGGAAAGTGACTCTTATAGGGTGCAAAGTGACTCTAATATAGTGAAAAGTGAATTACTTGGTTGATTAGAGCCAAAATGTGAAACAAAATTGACTTTTATGAAAGTGGAACTAAGAGGTGATAAAACGATGTCAAATTGAATGGATATGATGTTAACATGTTAATTGTACAAATATTTGGTGGAAAGTGACCATTATAGGGTGCAAAGTGACTCTAATATGGTGAAAAATGACTTACATGATTGATTAGAACCAAAATGTGGAACAAAATTGACTTGTATGAAAGAGGAACTAAGAGGTGATAAAACAATGTCAAATTAAATGGATATGATGTTAACATGTTAATTGTACAAATATATGGTGTAAAGTGACTCTTATAGGGTGCCAAGTGACTCTAATATGGTGAAAAGTGACTTACATGGTTAATTAGAACCAAAATGTTGAACAAATTGACTTGTGTGAAAGTGGAACTAAGAGGTGGTAAAAGGATGTCAAATTGGATGTATATGATGTTAACATGTTAATTGTACAAATATATAGTGGAAAATGACTCTTTAGGTGCAAAGTGACTCTAATATGGTGAAAAGTGACTTACATGGTTGATTAGAGCCAAAATGTGAAACAAATTGACTTGTATGAAAGTGGAACTAAGAGGTGATAAAAGAATGTCAAATTGGAGGTATATGATGTTAACATGTTAATTGTACAAATATATGGTGGAAAGTGACTCTTATAGGGTGAAAAGTGACTCTAATATGGTGAAAAGTGAATTACATGGTTGATTAGAGCCAAAATGTGAAACACAATTGACTTGTATTAAAGTGGAACTAAGAGGTGATAAAACGATGTCAAATTGAATGGATATGATGTTAACATGTTAATTGAACACATATATGGTGGTAAGTGACTCTTATAGGGTGCAAAGTGACTCTAATATGGTGAAAAGTGACTTACATGGTTAATTAGAACCAAAATGTGGAACAAAATTGACATGTGTGAAAGTGGAACTAAGAGGTGGTAAAAGAATGTCAAATTGGATGTATATGATGTTAACATGTTAATTGTACAAATATATAGTGGAAAGTGACTCTTATAGGGTGCAAAGTGACTCTAATATAGTGAAAAGTGAATTACTTGGTTGATTAGAGCCAAAATGTGAAACAAAATTGACTTTTATGAAAGTGGAACTAAGAGGTGATAAAACGATGTCAAATTGAATGGATATGATGTTAACATGTTAATTGTACAAATATTTGGTGGAAAGTGACCATTATAGGGTGCAAAGTGACTCTAATATGGTGAAAAATGACTTACATGATTGATTAGAACCAAAATGTGGAACAAAATTGACTTGTATGAAAGTGGATCTCAGAGGTGGTAAAAGGATGTCAAATTGGATGTATATGATGTTAACATGTTAATTGTACAAATATATAGTGGAAAGTGACTCTTTTAGGGTGCAAAGTGACTCTAATATGGTGAAAAGTGACTTACATGGTTGATTAGAGCCAAAATGTGAAACAAAATTGACTTATATGAAAGTGGAACTAAGAGGTGATAAAAGAATGTCAAATTGGATGTATATGATGTTAACATTTTAATTGTACAAATATATGGTGGAAAGTGACTCTTATAGGGTGCAAAGTGACACTAAAATGGTGAAAAGTGAATTACATGGTTAATTAGAGCCAAAATGTGAAACAAAATTGACATGTGTGAAAGTGGAACTAAGATGTGATAAAACGATGTCAAATTGAATGGATATGATGTTAACATGTTAATTGTACAAATATATGGTGCAAAGTGACTCTTATAGGGTGCAAAGTGACTCTAATATGGTGAAAAGTGACTTACATGGTTAATTAGAACCAAAATGTGGAACAAAATTGACTTGTGTGAAAGTGGAACTAAGAGGTGGTAAAAGGATGTCAAATTGAATGGATATGATGTTAACATGTTAATTGTACAAATTTTTGGTGGAAAATGACCATTATAGGGTGCAAAGTGACTCTAATATGGTGAAAAATGACTTGCATGATTTATTAAAACCAAAATGTGGAACAAAATTGACTTGTATGAAAGTGGAACTCAGAAGTGGTAAAAAGATGTCAAATTGGATGTATATAATGTTAACATGTTAATTGTACAAATATATGGTGGAAAGTGACTCTAATAGTGTGCAAAGTGACTCTCACATGGTGAAAAGTGACTTACATGGTTGATTAGAGCCAAAATGTGAAACAAAATTGACTTGTATGAAAGTGGAACTAAGAGGTGATAAAAGAATGTCAAATTGGATGTATATGAAGTGACTATAATATGGTGAAAAGTGAATTACATGGTTGATTAGAGCCAAAATGTGAAACAAAATTGATTTGTATGAAAGTGGAACTAAGAGGTGATAAAACGATGTCAAATTGAATGGATATGATGTTAACATGTTAATTGTACAAATATATGGTGGAAAGTGACTCTTATATCATATACATCCAATTTGACATCCTTTTACCACCTCTTAGTTCCACTTTCACACAAGTCAATTTTGTTCCACATTTTGGTTCTAATTAACCATGTAAGTCACTTTTCACCATATTAGAGTCACTTTGCACCCTATAAGAGTCACATTCCACCATATATTTGTATAATTAACATGTTAACATCATATCCATTCAATTTGACATCGTTTTATCACCTCTTAGTTCCACTTTAATACAAGTCAATTGTGTTTCACATATTGGTTCTAATCAAACATGTAATTCACTTTTCATCATATTAGAGTCACTTTGCACCCTAAAAGAGTAACTTTCCACTATATATTTGTACAATTAACATGTTAACATCATATACATGCAATTTCACATCCTTTTACCGCATCTTAGTTCCACTTTCACACAAGTCAATTTTGTTCCACATTTTGGTTCTAATTAACAATGTAAGTCAGTTTTCACCATATTAGAGTCACTTTGCACCCCAAAAGAGTCACTTTTCACCATATTAGAATCACTTAGCACCCTAAAAGAGTCACTTTCCACTATATATTTGTACAATTAACATGTTAACATCATATACATCCAATTTGACATCCTTTTACCACCTCTTAGTTCCACTTTCACACAAGTCAATATTGTTCCACATTTTGGTTCTAATTAACCATGTAAGTCACTTTTCACCATATTAGAGTCACTTTGCACCCTATAAGAGTCACTTTCCACCATATATTTGTACAATTAACATGTTAACATCATATCCATTCAATTTGACATCGTTGTATCACCTCTTAGTTCCACTTTCATACAAGTCAATTTTGTTTCACATTTTGGCTCTAATCAACCATGTAATTCACTTTTCACTATATTAGAGTCCCTTTGCCCCCTAAAAGAGTCACTTTCCACTATATATTTGTACAATTAACATGTTAACATCATATACATCCAATTTGACATCCTTTTACCAACTCTTAGTTCCACTTTCACACAAGTCAATTTTGTTCCACATTTTAGTTCTAATTAACCATGTAAGTCACTTTTCACCATATTAGAGTCACTTTGCACCCTATAAGAGTCACATTCCACCATATATTTATATAATTAACATGATAGCATCATATCCATTCAATTTGACATCGTTTTATCACCTCTTAGTTCCACTTTAATACAAGTCAATTGTGTTTCACATTTTGGCTCTAATCAACCATGTAATTCACTTTTCACCATATTAAAGTCACTTTGCACCTTAAAAGGCTCACTTTCCACTATATATTTGTACAATTAACATGTTAACATCATATTCATGCAATTTGACATCCTTTTACCACCTCATAGTTCTACTTTCACACAAGTCAATTTTGTTCCACATTTTGGTTCTAATTAACCATGTAAGTCACTTTTCACCATATTAGAGTCACTTTGCACCCTATAAGAGTCACTTTCCACCATATATTTTTACAATTAAAATGTTAACATCATATATATTCAATTTGACATCGTTTTATCACCTCTTAGTTCCACTTTCATACAAGTCAATTTTGTTTCACATTTTGGCTCTAATCAACCATGTAAGTCACTTTTCACCATATTAGAGTCATTTTGCACCCTATAAGAGTCACTTTCCACCATATATTTGTACAATTAACATGTTAACATTATATACATCCAATTTGACATCCTTTTTAACACCTCTTAGTTCCACTTTCACACAAGTCAATTTTATTCCACATTTTGGTTCTAATTAACCATGTAAGTCACTTTTCACCATATTAGAGTCACTTAGCACCCTATAAGAGTCACTTTCCACCATATATTTCTAAAATTAACATGTTAACATCATATACATTCAATTTGACATCCTTTTACCACCTCTAAGTTCCACTTTCACACAAGTCAATTTTGTTCCACATTTTGGTTCTAATTAACCATGTAAGTCACTTTTCACAATATTAGAGTCACTTTGCACCCTATAAGTGTCACTTTCCACCATATATTTGTACAATTAACATGTTAATATCATATACATCCAATTTCACATCCTTTTACTACCTCTTAGTTCCACTTTCATACAAGTCAATTTTGTTTCACATTTTGGCTCTAATCAATCATGTAATTCACTTTTCACCATATTAGAGTCACTTTGCACCCCAAAAGAGTCACTTTTCACAATATTAGAGTCACTTTGCACCCTATAAGAGTCACTTTCCACCATATATTTGTACAATTAACATGTTAACATCATATCAATTCAATTTGACATCGTTTTATCACCTCTTAGTTCCACTTTCATACAAGTCAATTTTGTTTCACATTCATACAAGTCAATTTTGTATCACATTTTGGCTCTAATCAACCATGTAATTCACTTTTCACCATATTAGAGTCCCTTTGCACCCTAAAAGAGTCACTTTCCACTATATATTTGTACAATTAACATGTTAACATCATATACATCCAATTTGACATCCTTTTACCACCTCTTAGTTCCACTTTCACACAAGTCAATTTTGTTCCACATTTTGGTTCTAATTAACCATGTAAGTCACTTTTCACCATATTAGAGTCACTTTGCACCCTATAAGAGTCACATTCCACCATATATTTATATAATTAACATGATAGCATCATATCCATTCAATTTGACATCGTTTTATCACCTCTTAGTTCCACTTTAATACAAGTCAATTGTGTTTCACATTTTGGCTCTAATCAACCATGTAATTCACTTTTCACCATATTAAAGTCACTTTGCACCTTAAAAGACTCACTTTCCACTATATATTTGTACAATTAACATGTTAACATCATATACATGCAATTTGACATCCTTTTACCACCTCATAGTTCTACTTTCACACAAGTCAATTTTGTTCCACATTTTGTTTCTAATTAACCATGTAAGTCACTTTTCACCATATTAGAGTCACTTTGCACCCTATAAGAGTCACTTTCCACCATATATTTTTACAATTAACATGTTAACATCATATATATTCAATTTGACATCGTTTTATCACCTCTTAGTTCCACTTTCATACAAGTCAATTTTGTTTCACATTTTGGCTCTAATCAACCATGTAAGTCACTTTTCACCATATTAGAGTCACTTTGCACCCCAAAAGAGTCACTATTCACAATATTAGAGTCACTTTCCACCATATATTTGTACAATTAACATGTTAACATCATATCCATTCAATTTGACATCGTTTTATCACCTCTTAGTTCCACTTTCATACAAGTCAATTTTGTTTCACATTGTGGCTCTAATCAACCATGTAATTCACTTTTCACCATATTAGAGTCACTTAGCACCCTAAAAGAGTCACTTTCCACTATATATTTGTACAATTAACATGTTAACATCATATACATCCAATTTGACATCCTTTTACCACCTCTTAGTTCCACTTTCACACAAGTCAATTTTGTTCCACATTTTGGTTCTAATTAACCATGTAAGTCACTTTTCACCATATTAGAGTCACTTTGCACCCTATAAGAGTCACATTCCACCATATATTTGTATAATTAACATGTTAACATCATATCCATTCAATTTGACATCGTTTTATCACCTCTTAGTTCCACTTTAATACAAGTCAATTGTGTTTCACATTTTGGTTCTAATCAAACATGTAATTCACTTTTCATCATATTAGAGTCACTTTGCACCCTAAAAGAGTAACTTTCCACTATATATTTGTACAATTAACTTGTTAACATCATATACATGCAATTTGACATCCTTTTACCACCTCTTAGTTCCACTTTCACACAAGTCAATTTTGGTTCCACATTTTGGTTCTAATTAACCATGTAAGTCAGTTTTCACCATATTAGAGTCACTTTGCACCCCAAAAGAGTCACTTTTCACCATATTAGAGTCACTTAGCACCCTAAAAGAGTCACTTTCCACTATATATTTGTACAATTAACATGTTAACATCATATACATCCAATTTGACATCCTTTTACCACCTCTTAGTTCCACTTTCACACAAGTCAATATTGTTCCACATTTTGGTTCTAATTAACCATGTAAGTCACTTTTCACCATATTAGAGTCACTTTGCACCCTATAAGAGTCACTTTCCACCATATATTTGTACAATTAACATGTTAACATCATATCCATTCAATTTGACATCGTTGTATCACCTCTTAGTTCCACTTTCATACAAGTCAATTTTGTTTCACATTTTGGCTCTAATCAACCATGTAATTCACTTTTCACCATATTAGAGTCCCTTTGCACCCTAAAAGAGTCACTTTCCACTATATATTTGTACAATTAATATGTTAACATCATATACATCCAATTTGACATCCTTTTACCAACTCTTAGTTCCACTTTCACACAAGTCAATTTTGTTCCACATTTTGGTTCTAATTAACCATGTAAGTCACTTTTCACCATATTAGAGTCACTTTGCACCCTATAAGAGTCACATTCCACCATATATTTATATAATTAACATGATAGCATCATATCCATTCAATTTGACATCGTTTTATCACCTCTTAGTTCCACTTTAATACAAGTCAATTGTGTTTCACATTTTGGCTCTAATCAACCATGTAATTCACTTTTCATCATATTAAAGTCACTTTGCACCTTAAAAGACTCACTTTCCACTATATATTTGTACAATTAACATGTTAACATCATATACATGCAATTTGACATCCTTTTACCACCTCATAGTTCTACTTTTACACAAGTCAATTTTGTTCCACATTTTGGTTCTAATTAACCATGTAAGTCACTTTTCACCATATTAGAGTCACTTTGCACCCTATAAGAGTCACTTTCCACCATATATTTTTACAATTAAAATGTTAACATCATATATATTCAATTTGACATCGTTTTATCACCTTTTAGTTCCACTTTCATACAAGTCAATTTTGTTTCACATTATGGCTCTAATCAACCATGTAAGTCACTTTTCACCATATTAGAGTCATTTTGCACCCTATAAGAGTCACTTTCCACCATATATTTGTACAATTAACATGTTAACATTATATACATCCAATTTGACATCCTTTTTAACACCTCTTAGTTCCACTTTCACACAAGTCAATTTTATTCCACATTTTGGTTCTAATTAACCATGTAAGTCACTTTTCACCATATTAGAGTCACTTAGCACCCTATAAGAGTCACTTTCCACCATATATTTGTAAAATTAACATGTTAACATCATATACATTCAATTTGACATCCTTTTACCACCTCTAAGTTCCACTTTCACACAAGTCAATTTTGTTCCACATTTTGGTTCTAATTAACCATGTAAGTCACTTTTCACAATATTAGAGTCACTTTGCACCCTATAAGTGTCACTTTCCACCATATATTTGTACAATTAACATGTTAATATCATATACATCCAATTTCACATCCTTTTACTACCTCTTAGCTCCACTTTCATACAAGTCAATTTTGTTTCACATTTTGGCTCTAATCAATCATGTAATTGACTTTTCACCATATTAGAGTCACTTTGCACCCCAAAAGAGTCACTTTTCACAATATTAGAGTCACTTTGCACCCTATAAGAGTCACTTTCCACCATATATTTGTACAATTAACATGTTAACATCATATCCATTCAATTTGACATCGTTTTATCACCTCTTAGTTCCACTTTCATACAAGTCAATTTTGTTTCACATTCATACAAGTCAATTTTGTTTCACATTTTGGCTCTAATCAACCATGTAATTCACTTTTCACCATATTAGAGTCCCTTTGCACCCTAAAAGAGTCACTTTCCATTATATATTTGTACAATTAACATGTTAACATCATATACATCCAATTTGACATCCTTTTACCACCTCTTAGTTCCACTTTCACACAAGTCAATTTTGTTCCACATTTTGGTTCTAATTAACCATGTAAGTCACTTTTCACCATATTAGAGTCACTTTGCACCCTATAAGAGTCACTTTCCACCATATATTTTTACAATTAACATGTTAACATCATATCCATTCAATTTGACATCGTTTTATCACCTCTTAGTTCCACTTTCATACAAGTCAATTTTGTTTCATATTGTGGCTCTAATCAACCATGTAATTCACTTTTCACCATATTAGAGTCACTTTGCACCCTAAAAGAGTCACTTTCCACTATATATTTGTACAATTAACATGTTAACATCATATACATCCAATTTAACATCCTTTTACCACCTCTTAGTTCCACTTTCACACAAGTCAATTTTGTTCCACATTTTGGTTCTAATTAACCATGTAAGTCACTTTTCACCATATTAGAGTCACTTTCGACCCTATAAGAGTCACATTCCACCATATATTTGTAAAATTAACATGTTAACATCATATCCATTCAATTTGACATCGTTTTATCACCTCTTAGTTCCACTTTAATACAAGTCAATTGTGTTTCACATTTTGGTTCTAATCAACCATGTAATTCACTTTTCACCATATTAGAGTCACTTTGCACTCTAAAAGAGTCACTTTCCACTATATATTTGTACAATTAACATGTTAACACCATATACATGCAATTTGACATCCTTTTACCACCTCTTAGTTCCATTTTCACACAAGTCAATTTTGTTCCACATTTTGGTTCTAATTAACCATGTAAGTCACTTTTCACCATATTAGAGTCACTTTGCACCCCAAAAGAGTCAGTTTTCACCATATTAGAGTCACTTTGCACACTATAAGAGTCACTTTCCACCATATATTTGTACAATTAACATGTTAACATCATATCCATTCAATTTGACATCGTTTTATCACCTCTTAGTTCCACTTTAATACAAGTCAATTCTGTTTCACATTTTGGCTCTAATCAACCATGTAATTCACTTTTTACAATATTAGTCACTTTGCTCCCTATAAGAGTCACTTTCCACCATATATTTGTACAATTAACATGTTAACATCATATACATCCAATTTGACATTCTTTTATCACCTCTTAGTTCCACTTTCATACAAGTCAATTTTGTTTCACATTTTGGCTCTAATCAACCATGTAAGTCACTTTTCACCATATTAGAGTCACTTTGCAACCTAAAAGAGTCACTTTCCACTATATATTTGTACAATTAACATGTTAACATCATATACATCCAATTTGACATCCTTTTACCACCTCTTAGTTCCACTTTCACACAAGTCAATTTTGTTCCACATTTTGGTTCTAATTAACCATGTAAGTCACTTTTCACCATATTAGAGTCACTTTGCACCCCAAAAGAGTCAGTTTTCACCATATTAGAGTCACTTTGCACACTATAAGAGTCACTTTCCACCATATATTTGAACAATTAACATGTTAACATCATATCCATTCAATTTGACATCGTTTTATCACCTCTTAGTTCCACTTTAATACAAGTCAATTATGTTTCACATTTTGGCTCTAATCAACCATGTAATTCACTTTTTACAATATTAGTCACTTTGCACCCTATAAGAGTCACTTTCCACCATATATTTGTACAATTAACATGTTAACATCATATACAGCCAATTTGACATTCTTTTATCACCTCTTAGTTCCACTTTCATACAAGTCAATTTTGTTTCACATTTTGGCTCTAATCAACCATGTAAGTCACTTTTCACCATATTAGAGTCACTTTGCAACCTAAAAGAGTCACTTTCCACTATATATTTGTACAATTAACATGTTAACATCATATACATCCAATTTGACATCCTTCCTTTTACCACCTCTTAGTTCCACTTTCACAAAAGTCAATTTTGTTCCACATTTTGGTTCTAATTAACCATGTAAGTCACTTTTCACCATATTAGAGTCACTTTGCACCCTATAAGAGTCACATTCCACCATATATTTGTATAATTAACATGTTAACATCATATCCATTCAATTTGACATCGTTTTATCACCTCTTAGTTCCACTTTAATACAAGTCAATTGTGTTTCACATTTTGGTTCTAATCAACCATGTAATTAACTTTTCATCATATTAGAGTCACTTTGCACCCTAAAAGAGTAACTTTCCACTATATATTTGTACAATTAACATGTTAACATCATATACATGCAATTTGACATCCTTTTACCACCTCTTAGTTCCACTTTCACACAAGTCAATTTTGTTCCACATTTTTGTTCCAATTAACCATGTAAGTCACTTTTCACCATATTAGAGTCACTTTGCACCCCAAAAGAATCACTTTTCACCATATTAGAGTCACTTAGCACCCTAAAAGAGTCACTTTCCACTATATATTTGTACAATTAACATGTTAACATCATATACATCCAATTTGACATCCTTTTACCACCTCTTAGTTCCACTTTCACACAAGTCAATATTGTTCCACATTTTGGTTCTAATTAACCATGCAAGTCACTTTTCACCATATTAGAGTCACTTTGCACCCTATAAGAGTCACTTTCCACCATATATTTGTACAATTAACATGTTAACATCATATCCATTCAATTTGACATCGTTTTATCACCTCTTAGTTCCACTTTTATACAAGTCAATTTTGTTTCACATTTTGGCTCTAATCAACCATGTAATTCACTTTTCACCATATTAGAGTCCCTTTGCACCCTAAAAGAGTCACTTTCCACTATATATTTGTACAATTAACATGTTAACATCATATACATCCAATTTGACATCCTTTTACCACCTCTTAGTTCCACTTTTACACAAGTCAATTTTGTTCCACATTTTGGTTCTAATTAACCATGTAAGTCACTTTTCACCATATTAGAGTCACTTTGGACCCTATAAGAGTCACATTCCACCATATATTTGTAAAATTAACATGTTAACATCATATCCATTCAATTTGACATCGTTTTATCACCTCTTAGTTCCACTTTAATACAAGTCAATTGTGTTTCACATTTTGGTTCTAATCAACCATGTAATTCACTTTTCACCATATTAGAGTCACTTTGCACTCTAAAAGAGTCACTTTCCACTATATATTTGTACAATTAACATGTTAACATCATATACATGCAATTTGACATCCTTTTACCACCTCTTAGTTCCACTTTCACACAAGTCAATTTTGTTCCACATTTTGGTTCTAATTAACCATGTAAGTCACTTTTCACCATATTAGAGTCACTTTGCACCCCAAAAGAGTCAGTTTTCACCATATTAGAGTCATTTTGCACCCTATAAGAGTCACTTTCCACCATATATTTGTACAATTAACATGTTAACATCATATCCATTCAATTTGACATCGTTTTATCACTTCTTAGTTCCACTTTAATACAAGTCAATTGTGTTTCACATTTTGGCTCTAATCAACCATGTAATTCACTTTTTACAATATTAGTCACTTTGCACCCTATAAGAGTCACTTTTTACCATATATTTGTACAATTAACATGTTAACATCATATACATCCAATTTGACATTCTTTTATCACCTCTTAGTTCCACTTTCATACAAGTCAATTTTGTTTCACATTTTGGCTCTAATCAACCATGTAAGTCACTTTTCACCATATTAGAGTCACTTTGCAACCTAAAAGAGTCACTTTCCACTATATATTTGTACAATTAACATGTTAACATCATATACATCCAATTTGACATCCTTTTACCACCTCTTAGTTCCACTTTCACACAAGTCAATTTTGTTCCAAATTTTGGTTCTAATTAACCATGTAAGTCACTTTTCACCATATTAGAGTCACTTTGCACCCTATAAGAGTCACATTCCACCATATATTTGTATAATTAACATATTAACATCATATCCATTCAATTAGACATCGTTTTATCACCTCTTAGTTCGACTTTAATACAAGTCAATTGTGTTTCACATTTTAAATCAACCATGTAATTCACTTTTCATCATATTAGAGTCACTTTGCACCCTAAAAGAGTAACTTTCCACTATATATTTATACAATTAACATGTTAACATCATATACATGCAATTTGACATCCTTTTACCACCTCTTAGTTCCACTTTCACACAAGTCAATTTTGTTCCACATTTTGGTTCCAATTAACCATGTAAGTCACTTTTCACCATATTAGAGTCACTTTGCACCCCAAAAGAGTCACTTTTCACCATATTAGAGTCACTTAGCACCCTAAAAGAGTCACTTTCCACTATGTATTTGTACAATTAACATGTTAACATCATATACATCCAATTTGACATCCTTTTACCACCTCTTAGTTCCACTTTCACACAAGTCAATATTGTTCCACATTTTGGTTCTAATTAACCATGTAAGTCACTTTTCACCATATTAGAGTCACTTTGCACCCTATAAGAGTAACTTTCCACCATATATTTGTACAATTAACATGTTAACATCATATCTATTCAGTTTGACATCGTTTTATCAACTCTTAGTTCCACTTTCATACAAGTCAATTTTGTTTCACATTTTGGCTCTAATCAACCATGTAATTCACTTTTCACCATATTAGAGTCCCTTTGCACCCTAAAAGAGTCACTTTCCACTATATATTTGTACAATTAACATGTTAACATCATATACATCCAATTTGACATCCTTTTACCACCTCTTAGTTCCACTTTCACACAAGTCAATTTTGTTCCACATTTTGGTTCTAATTAACCATGTAAGTCACTTTTCACCATATTAGAGTCACTTTGCACCCTATAAGAGTCACATTCCACCATATATTTACATAATTAACATGATAGCATCATATCCATTCAATTTGACATCGTTTTATCACCTCTTAGTTCCACTTTAATACAAGTCAATTGTGTTTCACATTTTGGCTCTAATCAACCATGTAATTCACTTTTCACCATATTAAAGTCACTTTGCACCTTAAAAGACTCACTTTCCACTATATATTTGTACAATTAACATGTTAACATCATATACATGCAATTTGACATCCTTTTATCACCTCTTAGTTCCACTTTCATACAAGTCAATTTTGTTTCACATTTTGGCTCTAATCAACCATGTAAGTCACTTTTCACCATATTAGAGTCATTTTGCACCCTATAAGAGTCACTTTCCACCATATATTTGTACAATTAACATGTTAACATTATATACATCCAATTTGACATCCTTTTTAACACCTCTTAGTTCCACTTTCACACAAGTCAATTTTATTCCACATTTTGGTTCTAATTAACCATGTAAGTCACTTTTCACCATATTAGAGTCACTTTGCACCCTATAAGAGTCACTTTCCACCATATATTTGTACAATTAATATGTTAACATCATATCCATTCAATTTGACATCGTTTTATCACCTCTTAGTTCCACTTTCATACAAGTCAATTTTGTTTCACATTTTGGCTCTAATCAACCATGTAATTCACTTTTCACCATATTAGAGTCCCTTTGCACCCTAAAAGAGTCACTTTCCACTATATATTTGTACAATTAACATGTTAACATCATATACATCCAATTTGACATCCTTTTACCACCTCTTAGTTCCACTTTCACACTAGTCAATTTTGTTCCACATTTTGGTTCTAAGTAACCATGTAAGTCACTTTTCACCATATTAGAGTCACTTTGGACCCTATAAGAGTCACATTCCACCATATATTTGTAAAATTAACATATTAACATCATATCCATTCAATTTGACATCGTTTTATCACCTCTTAGTTCCACTTTAATACAAGTCAATTGTGTTTCACATTTTGGTTCTAATCAACCATGTAATTCACTTTTCACCATATTAGAATCACTTTGCACTCTAAAAGAGTCACTTTCCACTATATATTTGTACAATTAACATGTTAACATCATATACATGCAATTTGACATCCTTTTACCACCTCTTAGTTCCACTTTCACACAAGTCAATTTTGTTCCACATTTTGGTTCTAATTAACCATGTAAGTCAGTTTTCACCATATTAGAGTCACTTTGCACCCTAAAAGAGTCAGTTTTCACCATATTAGAGTCACTTTGCACCCTATAAGAGTCACTTTCCACCATATATTTGTACAATTAACATGTTAACATCATATCCATTCAATTTGACATCGTTTTATCACCTCTTAGTTCCACTTTAATACAAGTCAATTGGGTTTCACATTTTGGCTCTAATCAACCATGTAATTCACTTTTCACCATATTAGAGTCACTTTTCACCCTATAAGAGTCACTTTCCACCATATATTTGTACAATTAACATGTTAACATCATATACCTCCAATTTGACATTCTTTTATCACCTCTTAGTTCCACTTTCATACAAGTCAATTTTGTTTCACATTTTGGCTCTAATCAACCATGTAAGTCACTTTTCACCATATTAGAGTCACTTTGCAACCTAAAAGAGTCACTTTCCACTATATATTTGTACAATTAACATGTTAACATCATATACATCCAATTTGACATCCTTTTACCACCTCTTAGTTCCACTTTCACACAAGTCAATATTGTTCCACATTTTGGTTCTAATTAACCATGTAAGTCACTTTTCACCATATTAGAGTCACTTTGCACCCTATAAGAGTCACTTTCCCCCATATATTTGTACAATTAACATGTTAACATCATATCCATTCAATTTGACATCGTTTTATCACCTCTTAGTTCCACTTTTATACAAGTCAATTTTGTTTCACATTTTGGCTCTAATCAACCATGTAATTCACTTTTCACCATATTAGAGTCCCTTTGCACCCTAAAAGAGTCACTTTCCACTATATATTTGTGCAATTAACATGTTAACATCATATACATCCAATTTGACATCCTTTTACCACCTCTTAGTTCCACTTTCACACAAGTCAATTTTGTTCCACATTTTGGTTCTAATTAACCATGTAAGTCACTTTTCACCATATTAGAGTCACTTTGGACCCTATAAGAGTCACATTCCACCATATATTTGTAAAATTAACATGTTAACATCTTATCCATTCAATTTGACATCGTTTTATCACCTCTTAGTTCCACTTTAATACAAGTCAATTGTGTTTCACAATTTGGTTCTAATCAACCATGTAATTCACTTTTCACCATATTAGAGTCACTTTGCACTCTAAAAGAGTCACTTTCCACTATATATTTGTACAATTAACATGTTAACATCATATACATGCAATTTGACATCCTTTTACCACCTCTTAGTTCCACTTTCACACAAGTCAATTTTGTTCCACATTTTGGTTCTAATTAACCATGTAAGTCACTTTTCAACATATTAGAGTCACTTTGCACCCCAAAAGAGTCAGTTTTCACCATATTAGAGTCACTTTGCACCCTATAAGAGTCACTTTCCACCATATATTTGTACAATTAACATGTTAACATCATATCCATTCAATTTGACATCGTTTTATCACTTCTTAGTTCCACTTTAATACAAGTCAATTGTGTTTCACATTTTGGCTCTAATCAACCATGTAATTCACTTTTTACAATATTAGTCACTTTGCACCCTATAAGAGTCACTTTCCACCATATATTTGTACAATTAACATGTTAACATCATATACATCCAATTTGACATTCTTTTATCACCTCTTAGTTCCACTTTCATACAAGTCAATTTTGTTTCACATTTTGGCTCTAATCAACCATGTAAGTCACTTTTCACCATATTAGAGTCACTTTGCAACCTAAAAGAGTCACTTTCCACTATATATTTGTACAATTAACATGTTAACATCATATACATCCAATTTGACATCCTTTTACCACCTCTTAGTTCCACTTTCACACAAGTCAATTTTGTTCCAAATTTTGGTTCTAATTAACCATGTAAGTCACTTTTCACCATATTAGAGTCACTTTGCACCCTATAAGAGTCACATTCCACCATATATTTGTATAATTAACATATTAACATCATATCCATTCAATTTGACATCGTTTTATCACCTCTTAGTTCCACTTTAATACAAGTCAATTGTGTTTCACATTTTGGTTCTAATCAACCATGTAATTCACTTTTCATCATATTAGAGTCACTTTGCACCCTAAAAGAGTAACTTTCCACTATATATTTGTACAATTAACATGTTAACATCATATACATGCAATTTGACATCCTTTTACCACCTCTTAGTTCCACTTTCACACAAGTCAATTTTGTTCCACATTTTGGTTCCAATTAACCATGTAAGTCACTTTTCACCATATTAGAGTCACTTTGCACCCCAAAAGAGTCACTTTTCACCATATTAGAGTCACTTAGCACCCTAAAAGAGTCACTTTCCACTATGTATTTGTACAATTAACATGTTAACATCATATACATCCAATTTGACATCCTTTTACCACCTCTTAGTTCCACTTTCACACAAGTCAATATTGTTCCACATTTTGGTTCTAATTAACCATGTAAGTCACTTTTCACCATATTAGAGTCACTTTGCACCCTATAAGAGTCACATTCCACCATATATTTACATAATTAACATGATAGCATCATATCCATTCAATTTGACATCGTTTTATCACCTCTTAGTTCCACTTTAATACAAGTCAATTGTGTTTCACATTTTGGCTCTAATCAACCATGTAATTCACTTTTCACCATATTAAAGTCACTTTGCACCTTAAAAGACTCACTTTCCACTATATATTTGTACAATTAACATGTTAACATCATATACATGCAATTTGACATCCTTTTATCACCTCTTAGTTCCACTTTCATACAAGTCAATTTTGTTTCACATTTTGGCTCTAATCAACCATGTAAGTCACTTTTCACCATATTAGAGTCATTTTGCACCCTATAAGAGTCACTTTCCACCATATATTTGTACAATTAACATGTTAACATTATATACATCCAATTTGACATCCTTTTTAACACCTCTTAGTTCCACTTTCACACAAGTCAATTTTATTCCACATTTTGGTTCTAATTAACCATGTAAGTCACTTTTCACCATATTAGAGTCACTTTGCACCCTATAAGAGTCACTTTCCACCATATATTTGTACAATTAATATGTTAACATCATATCCATTCAATTTGACATCGTTTTATCACCTCTTAGTTCCACTTTCATACAAGTCAATTTTGTTTCACATTTTGGCTCTAATCAACCATGTAATTCACTTTTCACCATATTAGAGTCCCTTTGCACCCTAAAAGAGTCACTTTCCACTATATATTTGTACAATTAACATGTTAACATCATATACATCCAATTTGACATCCTTTTACCACCTCTTAGTTCCACTTTCACACTAGTCAATTTTGTTCCACATTTTGGTTCTAAGTAACCATGTAAGTCACTTTTCACCATATTAGAGTCACTTTGGACCCTATAAGAGTCACATTCCACCATATATTTGTAAAATTAACATATTAACATCATATCCATTCAATTTGACATCGTTTTATCACCTCTTAGTTCCACTTTAATACAAGTCAATTGTGTTTCACATTTTGATTCTAATCAACCATGTAATTCACTTTTCACCATATTAGAATCACTTTGCACTCTAAAAGAGTCACTTTCCACTATATATTTGTACAATTAACATGTTAACATCATATACATGCAATTTGACATCCTTTTACCACCTCTTAGTTCCACTTTCACACAAGTCAATTTTGTTCCACATTTTGGTTCTAATTAACCATGTAAGTCAGTTTTCACCATATTAGAGTCACTTTGCACCCTAAAAGAGTCAGTTTTCACCATATTAGAGTCACTTTGCACCCTATAAGAGTCACTTTCCACCATATATGTGTTCAATTAACATGTTAACATCATATCCATTCAATTTGACATCGTTTTATCACCTCTTAGTTCCACTTTAATACAAGTCAATTGGGTTTCACATTTTGGCTCTAATCAACCATGTAATTCACTTTTCACCATATTAGAGTCACTTTTCACCCTATAAGAGTCACTTTCCACCATATATTTGTACAATTAACATGTTAACATCATATACCTCCAATTTGACATTCTTTTATCACCTCTTAGTTCCACTTTCATACAAGTCAATTTTGTTTCACATTTTGGCTCTAATCAACCATGTAAGTCACTTTTCACCATATTAGAGTCACTTTGCAACCTAAAAGAGTCACTTTCCACTATATATTTGTACAATTAACATGTTAACATCATATACATCCAATTTGACATCCTTTTACCACCTCTTAGTTCCACTTTCACACAAGTCAATATTGTTCCACATTTTGGTTCTAATTAACCATGTAAGTCACTTTTCACCATATTAGAGTCACTTTGCACCCTATAAGAGTCACTTTCCCCCATATATTTGTACAATTAACATGTTAACATCATATCCATTCAATTTGACATCGTTTTATCACCTCTTAGTTCCACTTTTATACAAGTCAATTTTGTTTCACATTTTGGCTCTAATCAACCATGTAATTCACTTTTCACCATATTAGAGTCCCTTTGCACCCTAAAAGAGTCACTTTCCACTATATATTTGTGCAATTAACATGTTAACATCATATACATCCAATTTGACATCCTTTTACCACCTCTTAGTTCCACTTTCACACAAGTCAATTTTGTTCCACATTTTGGTTCTAATTAACCATGTAAGTCACTTTTCACCATATTAGAGTCACTTTGGACCCTATAAGAGTCACATTCCACCATATATTTGTAAAATTAACATGTTAACATCTTATCCATTCAATTTGACATCGTTTTATCACCTCTTAGTTCCACTTTAATACAAGTCAATTGTGTTTCACAATTTGGTTCTAATCAACCATGTAATTCACTTTTCACCATATTAGAGTCACTTTGCACTCTAAAAGAGTCACTTTCCACTATATATTTGTACAATTAACATGTTAACATCATATACATGCAATTTGACATCCTTTTACCACCTCTTAGTTCCACTTTCACACAAGTCAATTTTGTTCCACATTTTGGTTCTAATTAACCATGTAAGTCACTTTTCAACATATTAGAGTCACTTTGCACCCCAAAAGAGTCAGTTTTCACCATATTAGAGTCACTTTGCACCCTATAAGAGTCACTTTCCACCATATATTTGTACAATTAACATGTTAACATCATATCCATTCAATTTGACATCGTTTTATCACTTCTTAGTTCCACTTTAATACAAGTCAATTGTGTTTCACATTTTGGCTCTAATCAACCATGTAATTCACTTTTTACAATATTAGTCACTTTGCACCCTATAAGAGTCACTTTCCACCATATATTTGTACAATTAACATGTTAACATCATATACATCCAATTTGACATTCTTTTATCACCTCTTAGTTCCACTTTCATACAAGTCAATTTTGTTTCACATTTTGGCTCTAATCAACCATGTAAGTCACTTTTCACCATATTAGAGTCACTTTGCAACCTAAAAGAGTCACTTTCCACTATATATTTGTACAATTAACATGTTAACATCATATACATCCAATTTGACATCCTTTTACCACCTCTTAGTTCCACTTTCACACAAGTCAATTTTGTTCCACATTTTGGTTCTAATTAACCATGTAAGTCACTTTTCACCATATTAGAGTCACTTTGCACCCTATAAGAGTCACATTCCACCATATATTTGTATAATTAACATATTAACATCATATCCATTCAATTTGACATCGTTTTATCACCTCTTAGTTCCACTTTAATACAAGTCAATTGTGTTTCACATTTTGGTTCTAATCAACCATGTAATTCACTTTTCATCATATTAGAGTCACTTTGCACCCTAAAAGAGTAACTTTCCACTATATATTTGTACAATTAACATGTTAACATCATATACATGCAATTTGACATCCTTTTACCACCTCTTAGTTCCACTTTCACACAAGTCAATTTTGTTCCACATTTTGGTTCCAATTAACCATGTAAGTCACTTTTCACCATATTAGAGTCACTTTGCACCCCAAAAGAGTCACTTTTCACCATATTAGAGTCACTTAGCACCCTAAAAGAGTCACTTTCCACTATGTATTTGTACAATTAACATGTTAACATCATATACATCCAATTTGACATCCTTTTACCACCTCTTAGTTCCACTTTCACACAAGTCAATATTGTTCCACATTTTGGTTCTAATTAACCATGTAAGTCACTTTTCACCATATTAGAGTCACTTTGCACCCTATAAGAGTAACTTTCCACCATATATTTGTACAATTAACATGTTAACATAATATCTATTCAATTTGACATCGTTTTATCAACTCTTAGTTCCACTTTCATACAAGTCAATTTTGTTTCACATTTTGGCTCTAATCAACCATGTAATTCACTTTTCACCATATTAGAGTCCCTTTGCACCCTAAAGAGTCACTTTCCACTATATATTTGTACAATTAACATGTTAACATCATATACATCCAATTTGACATCCTTTTACCACCTCTTAGTTCCACTTTCACACAAGTCAATTTTGTTCCACATTTTGGTTCTAATTAACCATGTAAGTCACTTTTCACCATATTAGAGTCACTTTGCACCCTATAAGAGTCACATTCCACCATATATTTACATAATTAACATGATAGCATCATATCCATTCAATTTGACATCGTTTTATCACCTCTTAGTTCCACTTTAATACAAGTCAATTGTGTTTCACATTTTGGCTCTAATCAACCATGTAATTCACTTTTCACCATATTAAAGTCACTTTGCACCTTAAAAGAGCTCACTTTCCACTATATATTTGTACAATTAACATGTTAACATCATATACATGCAATTTGACATCCTTTTATCACCTCTTAGTTCCACTTTCATACAAGTCAATTTTGTTTCACATTTTGGCTCTAATCAACCATGTAAGTCACTTTTCACCATATTAGAGTCACTTTGCACCCTATAAGAGTCACTTTCCACCATATATTTGTACAATTAACATGTTAACATTCATATACATCCAATTTGACATCCTTTTTAACACCTCTTAGTTCCACTTTCACACAAGTCAATTTTGTTCCACATTTTGGTTCTAATTAACCATGTAAGTCACTTTTCACCATATTAGAGTCACTTTGCACCCTATAAGAGTCACTTTCCACCATATATTTGTACAATTAACATGTTAACATCATATCCATTCAATTTGACATCGTTTTATCACCTCTTAGTTCCACTTTCATACAAGTCAATTTTGTTTCACATTTTGGCTCTAATCAACCATGTAATTCACTTTCACCATATTAGAGTCACTTTGCACCCTAAAAGAGTCACTTTCCACTATATATTTGTACAATTAACATGTTAACATCATATACATCCAATTTGACATCCTTTTACCACCTCTTAGTTCCACTTTCACACAAGTCAATTTTGTTCCACATTTTGGTTCTAAGTAACCATGTAAGTCACTTTTCACCATATTAGAGTCACTTTGACCCTATAAGAGTCACATTCCACCATATATTTGTAAATTAACATATTAACATCATATCCATTCAATTTGACATCGTTTTATCACCTCTTAGTTCCACTTTAATACAAGTCAATTGTGTTTCACATTTTGGTTCTAATCAACCATGTAATTCACTTTTCACCATATTAGAAGTCACTTTGCACTCTAAAAGAGTCACTTTCCACTATATATTTGTACAATTAACATGTTAACATCATATACATCCAATTTGACATCCTTTTATCCACCTCTTAGTTCCACTTTCACACACAGTCAATTTTGTTCCACATTTTGGTTCTAATTAACCATGTTAAGTCACTTTTTACCATAGTTAGAGTCACTTTGCACCCTATAAGAGTCACACTTCCACCATATATTGTACCTAATTAACATATTAACATCATATCCATTCAATTTGACATCGTTTTATCACCCTCTTAGTTCCACTTTAATACAAAGTCAATTGTGTTTCACATTTTGGCTCTAATCAACCATGTAATTCACTTTTCACCATATTAGAGCACTTTGCACCTATAAAGAGTCACTTTCCCACCTATATATTTGTACAATTAACATGTTAACATCATATACATGCCAATTTGACATCCTTTTATCCACCTCTTAGTTCCACTTTCATACAAGTCAATTTTGTTTCACATTTTGGCTCTAATCAACCATGTAAGTCACTTTTCACCATATTAGAGTCACTTTGCAACCTAAAAGAGTCACTTTCCACTATATATTGTACAATTAACATGTTAACATCATATACATCCAATTTGACATCCTTTTACCACCTCTTAGTTCCACTTTCACACAAGTCAATATTGTTCCACATTTTTGGTTCTAATTAACCATGTAAGTCACTTTTCACCATATTAGAGTCACTTTGCACCCTATAAGAGTCACTTTCCCCATATATTGTACAATTAACATGTTAACATCATATCCATTCAATTTGACATCGTTTTATCACCTCTTAGTTCCACTTTTATACAAGTCAATTTTGTTTCATATTTTGGCTCTAATCAACCATGTAATTCACTTTTCACCATATTAGAGTCCCTTTGCACCCTAAAAGAGTCACTTTCCACTATATATTTGTGCAATTAACATGTTAACATCATATACATCCAATTTGACATCCTTTTACCACCTCTTAGTTCCACTTTCCACAAGTCAATTTTGTTCCACATTTTGGTTCTAATTAACCATGTAAGTCACTTTTCACCATATTAGAGTCACTTTGGACCCTATAAGAGTCACATTCCACCATATATTTGTAAAATTAACATGTTAACATCATATCCATTCAATTTGACATCGTTTATTCACCTCTTAGTTCCACTTAATACAAGTCAATTGTGTTTCACAATTTGGTTCTAATCAACCATGTAATTAACTTTTCACCATATTAGAGTCACTTTGCACTCTAAAAGAGTCACTTTCCACTATATATTTGTACAATTAACATGTTAACATCATATACATGCAATTTGACATCCTTTTACCACCTCTTAGTTCCACTTTCACACAAGTCAATTTTGTTCCACATTTTGGTTCTAATTAACCATGTAAGTCACTTTTTCACCATATTAGAGTCACTTTGCACCCCAAAAGAGTCAGTTTTCACCATATTAGAGTCACTTTGCACCCTATAAGAGTCACTTTCCACCATATATTTGTACAATTAACATGTTAACATCATATCCATTCAATTTGACATCGTTTTATCACTTCTTAGTTCCACTTTATACAAGTCAATTGTGTTTCACATTTTGGCTCTAATCAACCATGTAATTCACTTTTTACAATATTAGTCACTTTGCACCCTATAAGAGTCACTTTCCACCATATATTTGTACAATTAACATGTTAACATCATATACATCCAATTTGACATTCTTTTATCACCTCTTAGTTCCACTTTCATACAAGTCAATTTTGTTTCACATTTTGGCTCTAATCAACCATGTAAGTCACTTTTCACCATATTAGAGTCACTTTGCAACCTAAAAGAGTCACTTTCCCACTATATATTTGTACAATTAACATGTTAACATCATATACATCCAATTTGACATCCTTTTTACCACCTCTTAGTTCCACTTTCACACAAGTCAATTTTGTTCCACATTTTGGTTCTAATTAACCATGTAAGTCACTTTTCACCATATTAGAGTCACTTTGCACCCTATAAGAGTCACATTCCACCATATATTTGTATAATTAACATATTAACATCATATCCATTCAATTTGACATCGTTTTATCACCTCTTAGTTCCACTTTAATACAAGTCAATTGTGTTTCACATTTTGGTTCTAATCAACCATGTAATTCACTTTTCATCATATTAGAGTCACTTTGCACCCTAAAAGAGTAACTTTCCACTATATATTTGTACAATTAACATGTTAACATCATATACATGCAATTTGACATCCTTTTACCACCTCTTAGTTCCACTTTCACACAAGTCAATTTTGTTCCACATTTTGGTTCCAATTAACCATGTAAGTCACTTTTCACCATATTAGAGTCACTTTGCACCCCAAAAGAGTCACTTTTCACCATATTAGAGTCACTTAGCACCCTAAAAGAGTCACTTTCCACTATGTGTACAATTAACATGTTAACATCATATACATCCAATTTGACATCCTTTTACCACCTCTTAGTTCCACTTTCATCACAAGTCAATATTGTTCCACATTTTGGCTCTAATTCAACCATGTAAGTCACTTTTCACCATATTAGAGTCACTTTGCACCCTATAAGAGTAACTTTCCACCATATATTTGTACAATTAACATGTTAACATCATATCTATTCAATTTGACATCGTTTTATCAACTCTTAGTTCCACTTTCATACAAGTCAATTTTGTTTCACATTTTGGCTCTAATCAACCATGTAATTCACTTTTCACCATATTAGAGTCACTTTGCACCCTAAAGAGTCACTTTCCACTATATATTTGTACAATTAACATGTTAACATCATATACATCCAATTTGACATCCTTTTACCACCTCTTAGTTCCACTTTCCCACAAGTCAATTTTGTTCCACATTTTGGTTCTAATTAACCATGTAAGTCACTTTTCACCATATTAGAGTCACTTTGCACCCTATAAGAGTCACTTCCACCATATATTGTACATAATTACATGATAGCATCATATCAATTCAATTTGACATCGTTTTATCACTCTTAGTTCCACTTTAATACAAGTCAATTGTGTTTCACATTTTGGCTCTAATCAACCATGTAATTCACTTTTCACAATATTAAAGTCACTTTGCACCTAAAAGACTCACTTTCCACTATATATTTGTACAATTAACATGTTAACATCATATACATCAATTTGACATTCCTTTTATCACCTCTTAGTTCCACTTTCATACAAGTCAATTTTGTTTCACATTTTGGCTCTAATCAACCATGTAAGTCACTTTTCACCATATTAGAGTCATTTTGCACCCTATAAGAGTCACTTTCCACATATATTTGTACAATTAACATGTTAACATATATACATCCAATTTGACATCCTTTTTCACCTCTTAGTTCCTTTCACACAGTCATTTTATTCCACATTTTGGTTTTAATAACCATGTAGTCACTTTTCACCATATTATAGTCACTTGCACCTATAAGAGTCACTTTCCACCATATATTGTACAATTAATA
>NW_027420732.1:0-1645 GCF_009905375.1 Apium graveolens | reverse complement strand
TGTAACCTTTCAGAACCACTTTGCCTGTAGAATTACTTACAACTCACAGTGTTCTTCAAAGAAATCCACATGATAACCTCTATCCAGATTTGACTCACACTTAGCAGATTATGTTTAAGTCCCGAGACTAGAGCTACTGATTCAATTATGATATTCCAAGATTGTATTGCCAAATCCAGAGTCTTTCGCATTGGTCACTCCATAAGAAACTCCTGGCCAGCTTTCTCCACACAGTCGATAGCAGGGCTTTATTTCCAGTCATATGTCCTGAACATCCACTGTCCAGAACTAGGATGTTTTACTGTTGCCCTGCAATCACAAAGACCACTATTGGTTAGTTTTAAGGACCCAGACTTGCTTGGATCCTTGGCCTTTTTAAGTTGTTATCACTTGCAGCGGATTTAGATTCAGAGTTATGCTAACATGCTTTTATCAGACTTTATATCAGATTTTGCATCAGAATTTACATAGAAGGAACTACACTAACTTTCTTTAAAGAAGGTTTATTGATAATATCATAGTACAAACTAGGATATTCCTTACAAGTATAAATAGAATTCCATAAACTACCACAATGAAAACAAGGATTTGTGGTTTAAACATAACAGAAGGACTCTTAACTCCTGATCTAGGAGGTAAAGAGTTTATATCTTTATTTTTCCTGCAAAAAGAAGCAAGATGGTTAGAGTTCCACAATTATATCATTTCTTCTAGGAGCATTAGGAACAACCATATAATTATTGCTTTTATTCACACCTTCCTTTTATTCCTATTTTCCTAGCTCTTGATCTGGTTTACATTTTTAATCTCTTTCAGCTTATACTTAAGCTGCTTTTGTGTCATTAAGCCAACATTTACCATAGTGGTTTATCCTGTTTTAATTTGTCAGAAGTTGACTTTTCTTTGACTTATGTTTAGAATCTCATCTTTCAGATTTGACACATCAGTTTTTGCAACAAATTTAACAGGATTTACCTTTGGCTTTTCAGCTTTCTTGGTAAAGTTTGGTTTAGATGGACACAATTCCTTTTTCTTTATCATCTAGGTAACCTAGCCTTCTTTCCAATTTCCATTTCTAAGATTTTCTGAGTTGTTCTTCCAGAGTTAGTCCTAGTTTTGATTATCTCCTTTCCTTTTCCTTTTCCAGTTCAGATTTAGAGATTTATTCAATTTTAGCAATTCATCTCTAACAACAAAGCCTCATCTCTTCTTTCTGAGTTTGATGGAATAAACTAATCTTTTTCTAAGTAGTCATTTCTCTTTAAGAGCAAGACTTTAACATTTAATCTTCATTTTCTAAAGTCTGATCTCTAAACTAATGAACATGGTTTTCAGATATAATCTTAGCTCAGAAATATCATCAGTATGAAAATCAAGAGTTGAATGAGGTACTTCAATTCAGCAGTTCCAGAACTGCTATCAGCATTTGCCATCAAGGCATAGTTCACCTCTTCTTCAGAATGAAGTGTCTGCCTAGTTTTCTTCTTGTGATAAGTGTCTGTCCTTTATCACCTTTTCCTTTCTTGCAATCAGGAGAGATATGGCCTCTTCACCATAATTGTAGCATTTGACATTTGAGTTGTCTCCTCTGTCAGACTTCTCCTTTACCTTCAGACTTTCTGAACCCTTTCTTTCAGAACTGTCA
>NW_027420731.1:0-4939 GCF_009905375.1 Apium graveolens | reverse complement strand
GCAAACTGTGCATTCATGTTCTGTATAGGTATAGCATTAACAGGCATGGGAGGCATGGCATTCATGTTGGAGAATTGAGGCTGAACAGACATGGGAGTAGGCATGGCAAATTTGCAATTAACAGACAAATGATTTACACTACCACATTTGACACAGATTTTTCTAGGAGCATATTTGTCAGGTGTGTAGTTATTATGTTTGTTAATCCCTACTTTACCATTCCTATTATTTTTCCTTTTAGTCTCTGTTTTTACCTCTATCTTCTCAAGTTTGTCACTTAACTGTTTGACAGTCATATGACCAACATTAGCCTTCTTCCCTTTCTTGGCTTGACTTGACTCTCCTGAAACAAAGTTCTTGGAAACAGACCCATACTTTTCATTTAGCTTGGTTAATTTGGCTTTGCTAATGGGTTTGCTTACAGCCGACGGATGAAGATTTTTATCATTCGCGGATAACACTTTTTGTTATCCGCGGATAGTTCTCATCATCCGTCGAGTCTACATCTGTCAGCAATCCATCTACCAAAATAGTGTTCTAGTTTCTCCTTATTCTTTTTCCAGGCTTCATCACAAAAAGACTTAATTCCTTTGAACCTTGGTGATTTGAGCATAAACATCTCTGGATGTTTTCCATGCTTTAATCACCTCCGGTTCACGATCGAGCTGCTTCTTTAAAATTGTCTTCCTTTTTCAAGGACTCAGTTAATTCCTCCTTGGTAATTCTACACTCAATTTTTAGTTTCTCAAACTCAACAAACTGAGACTCAAGCACATTATTCCTCCACTCAAAAACAAGTTGTTTTCTTTTGATTTTAGCATTTCTTTAGGAGGGACTTAAGTGTAACACACAAATGATACAATTCTGTAGACATGTCATTTATTGCATCATTACACTCAGCTTTAGATAAATGTGCAAGGTTTGTAGTGATTACCTGATTGCTTGAGGAACTTGTCTCTGTTTCATCAGACTTGGCCATAAGGGCTAGATTGACATAGTTGACATCCTCATCTTCATCTAAACCATCAGCTGCCCAGTCATTCTCTTGTGTAATAAAAGCCCTTTCCTTCTGTTTGAGTAGATCAAAGTATTTTTGCTTATAATCCACAGACTCAAATCTTTTCTTACTGGAATCTGACTTTCTACACTCATTTGCAAAATGCCCTGCCAAGCCACATTTGAAACACTTGAATTTTGATTTATCCACCATGTTTCTATTTGGCTTGGCAGCTCCAAAGTTCTTCTTGAACTTGAGCTTGGCAAATCTTCTTGAAAGGAATGCTAGGTGCTCATCAATGTCCTCCATGTCATCTTGACTCAATGAATCTTCACTTTCTGCAGCTAGCCCTTTACCCTTGCTTTCACAGGCCTTTGAAGTTGATTCCACAGCTTCCATCTTCACTTCTTCTCCTTTTCCAGTTCAGCCACTAGTGTAATGGGATCTCCTTCTTCTTTCCTCTCTCCATTCTTTCATCCTACTCTATCTCAAGCTCATAGTCTTCAGAATGCCATACAGTCTCTCCAAAGTAAACTCCTTATAATCTTGTGAGTTTCTCAATGAGACTGTCATTGGGTTTCCATTCCTTTGGAAGAGATCTGAGAATTTCAGATTGGAGGTCTTTTAGTCTGATAGACTCTTCCATGCAATTTAAGAGCATTTAGTAGCTTTTGGAATCTACTAAAATGTCAGTGAGTGACTCACTTTCTTCATTGTGAAAATGCTCATATTGTTGAATCAGGAGCTGCATTTTATTTCTCTTACTTGCTCAGTACCATCACAGATTATATGTATTGTGTTCCCAACTTCCTTGGCAGTCTTGCAGTTGATGATGTTATCAAACATGTCTGCATCAACACCATTGATAGAATGTTCATGGCCTTTTTATCTTCCTGACTTGTTCAATATCAGGATCAGACCATTCATGCCTTGGCTTTGGAACAGATGGTTCATTTCCTATTGCAGCTCTCATTGGAACATGAGGGCCTCTTTCTATGCAGTCCACATATGCCTCATCTTGAGAAAGCATATGAAGATGCATCTTTACCTTCCAATGATGGTAATTATCTTTATCGAGAAAAGGAATCTTGACTCCAACATCTTTCTTGTTCATCTTGCTGAATTATTTTGATCTTTAAACTGTTTGTAGATTAAGTGCTTGCTCTGATACCAATTGTTAGTCCCTTAACAATATAGCAAGAATTACAGAAGGGGGGGTTGAATGGAATTCTTGAACCGTTTTCTTGAAATAAAATGTTCAACTCGATTATGGTATATATTTGTTTTGATTTAGCACAATGCGGAATGTAACTCTTGAATGAATCAAAACATAAGTAATTAAAAACAAGAGTCGTTAAAAAACTTTCTGGTGGATTTAAACAATTCCACCAGAGATAGATTAATATATCGAGAGGACTCTGTGGTGCAAAGAAATGCTCACAGCTGCTTACACAAATAGAACTGCTAAGAAACCGGAAATGCTAAAGACTAGGCTTACAAAGATTTCTTTGTTGTTTGTTTCTTAGCTATCTTAGTTTATTTTTCTATTGCTACTCTCTTGGTTATATATTACCAAGATTACAAAGTCAAAAGAACTGAACAAATATAAAATTTAACAGTCTTGATCTTTGCTGCTTTTCGTCCTCTATTACCCAGTTATGGGCTTCCACAGTGTACTTGTATCCAACTCACCGGCTTTGTGGTCGCTTTCACTGTTCACTGGATGTTTTGAATCTTGATATGATCATCTGTCGACTTTCAGATCATCCGTCGATGACTTAATTAATCATCCGTCGACTGCTATGTTAAACATCCGTTGACAGTAATTTGATCATCCGTCGAAGCTTTTGTTAAGCATCCGTTGGTAGCTATTTTGGTCATCTGTCGAAGCTTTGTGTAATCATCCATTGGTAGCTATTTTGGCACTTGACTTCATTTCACTTATACAGATTACAAGACTTGCTTTGTACAGTTATATCAACCTATTCTGCATATCTAGTTAAAGTCAACATGACTTATATGCTACTTCAGATTCTATACAAAAGGTGCATACAACACTGTGCTACAAACTTAGTATTACATAAGCTACTCACTCGATGGATAATAAGTTATTCATCCGTCGGGACTATAATGAGTTATCTGTCGGGACTATAATTCTTATCCGTCGAGTGCTACATTATTTCACTAAGTAAAATCTACTTAGATGTTTTGTTTAGGTAATCATCAAGTACACAACATATTCACAATAATTACAAGGAATAAGGCAAGACTGGTTGCAAAAGGATATTCTCAATAGGAGGGAATTAATTATGACAAAACATTTGCACCAGTTGCTAGGTTAGAAGCCATAAGGATATTTTTGGCTTATGCTGCTCACAAAAAGTTTACTGTCTTTCAAATGGATGTGAAAAGTGCTTTTCTCAATGGAGAATTGGAGGAAAAAGTATATGTTGAACAACCTCCAGGCTTTGTAGATTCCAAATATCCAGGTTATGTCTACAGGCTTGATAAATCACTTTATGGACTTAAGCAAGCTCCTAGAGCATGGTATGAGACTTTAGCTCAGTTTCTTCTGGAAAGTGGATTTAACAGAGGAACTATAGACAAAACACTATTCTACCTCAACCATGGAAAGGACTTACTTCTGGTCCAGATTTATGTTGATGATATCATTTTTGGTTCTACAAATGACAGACTTTGCAAGAAGTTTGCCAAACTGATGCAGTCAAGGTATCAGATGAGTATGATGGGGGAACTTAGCTATTTTCTGGGCCTTCAAGTCAAGCAGAATGAAGAAGGCACTTTTATTTATCAAACTAAGTACACCGGAAACTTGTTGAAGAAATTTGGAATGCAAGATTGTTCAAGTGCATCCACTTTCCATGGCCACTGCAATAAAACTGGACAAGGATACTGGTAAATCAGTAGATATTACTGATTACAGAGGTATGATTGGTTCTCTACTCTATCTAACTGCTAGTAGACCTGATATCATGTATGCTACCTGTCTTTGTGCAAGATTTCAAGCAGATCCAAGAGAACTCACTTAACAGCTGTGAAAAGAATATTCAAGTATCTTAAGGGAACAGCTGATCTGGGATTGTGGTATCCCGGGAGAATCATATTTTAAACTAATAGGTTACTCAGATGCAGATTTTGCAGGTTGCAAAATTGACAGGAAAAGCACAAGTGGAAGCTGCCAATTTCTTGGAGGCAGATTGGTTTCTTGGTTTAGCAAGAAACAAAAGTCAATTTCCACATCAACTGCAGAAGCAGAGTACATTGCTGCAGGAAGCTGTTGTGCACAGATTCTTTGGATGAAGAATCAGTTACTGGATTATGGGTTAACATATTTCAAAATCCCTATTTACTATGATAATCAAAGTGCTATTGCTATGACAGGTAATCCAGTTCAACACTCAATGACAAAGCACATCAGCATTAGGTACCACTTCATAAGGGAACATGTGGATAAGGTACAGTGGAATTGCACTTTGTTCCAACAGATCAACAACTAGCAGATATCTTCACAAAACCACTGTGTGAAGCTACTTTTACAAGATTGGTAAATGAACTTGGAATGGTTTCAGGTTCTTTCTCTAAATCTGCTTAGTTTTGTTCTGATGCATCAGACTTTATGATCAGTATTTACAGAAATTACTCTCTTTGTGTATTCTGTGCTTAATTGAAAATTTGCTTAAGTACTGACTGTTGTCTGATGTAACTTTCTAAACTCTGAAAATGATATGTCTGTTTATGTAACTATTCAATCCTATGAGGATACCTGTGCTAGATGCTGACCTAGTAATCTTCAATATACTAATGATCCCATGTTAGAAGTAACTATTTATGTGGAAATCCATTGACACAAGCAATTTCTGATATTGAGCCTAGTTGAGTTTACTTTGTCTATCTTATTACTAAGTCACAAACTAGAATATT
>NW_027420730.1:0-59153 GCF_009905375.1 Apium graveolens | reverse complement strand
GGACACCTTCGCTATATTAAAAAGCCGCGTGTTTTAGCAATGCCACGAACATTAATTCTCTGCCGCCACGTTTCTTGTTTTTTTTCTTTTTCCCCAATTTGCTGTTAATTTCTATAAATCTTTTCTTCTAGCTCATTTCCAAATCTTAAGTTTGTACCATTATTATTTCCCCGATCTATTTCTCTATCCAAAACTCTCCTCTCACATTTTTTAACAAAGTTAGATTTTGATGATTCACATATAACTTCAACTCTTCAACCACTTATCAATTTTATCGTCCCCAGAAATATCATATCGTGCTATGTTGTTTGCTATTTCTTCCTAAATTCTTGTATTTTCTTTCGTCTTCGCCTTATTATTCTAATCGTTTCAAGATGTGGATATTTTTTCAAGTCAAATCGGTAAGTTATTGCATACAATGATTTTTAGAATATAATTCTACAATTTTATTTAAATAGATGGATTCTTACTATTTTTCAAGCCAACGAGATAGAATCGAACCAATTTTTATGCTTATTTTTTTCAAAACTTAAAATTTTCCCTTAAAATTATATTTACAGTGAAGGGAAATCTAATCCAAATCATGTGTATTATATTTGTTTGTTATTTATTTTAACTCGAGTTTTGGTCAATTTTACTATTTTTTTTTTGCAAATTTGACAAAAGATAGTCGAATTGAAATTTCATGGTTCATAACAGTTTTTAATTTACACTTCGTAGTAATAGATAGATCAAGTACAATGGATCTAGAAACATTATCGACATTCTACTATGGCACAAAATTTTAAATATATTTCATAAGAATTTCATTCCCGAAATGTTGGCATCCAGTATTTTTAAGCTCTTCAACTTGATTAGAGATTTATATTTTTTGAAAATATTGATGTTCATTTTCTAATATACCTCTATTTATGAATTTGTTGCAGCAAACAATGAAGAAATTGCTCCAAAAAGATCAAGTTGCACCTTCAATGACTTGCTTTTGTAGGTAATTTATTTTTATTTATAAAATTTACATAATACTTGTGGACAATTTTTTAAAAGTCGATCATACTCATCACGTCAATGCATCATGACTCATGAGTAAGTAGATTTTAATGGAGTTTTTGAAAAGAGTATTATGAAATTTTATCAAATATGTTGTAAATAATTTATCATGTTTTCATAGTATTTAATATATTTTAATGATACTTAAGTGAGTTATGTCTTTTTATCTTTAGTAAAATTAGGTTTCGGTTCAATAGTTTTCGGCTTAAATTATTTTAGATCTTTTCTTATTTGATGAGGATTTTGGTAAAATTAATAAAAAACTGAGTTTGGGAGTCCTATAGTGCCTTAGATTTTATTTTAGATTGTATGTTAAACTTGAATGAATTTTGGTAAAACTTATTGAATGGATGTTAAATTTGAACACATTAAAAGTATATGGCAAATTGCAAATATTTCTTTAGGAGAGAATGTCTTCTATTTAAAATGTCTTCTTTTGTTGTTGTTCGGTTGATATCCATTTGTCAAATGCTATATATTGTATTTTCAGTATACTTTTTTAGGTTTTCTTATAGCTTGTAGTTTTTACATCATCCAAAAACAAATTTTGCAGTCAAATTGCAGCTACCTCTAGCGAGGAAATGCATATCCATCAAAAGTTAGTTAGCAGATAAGTATAGATGACTGTGGATGATTAATTGCTTTATCACTATGTACAGCTGTCAAAAAATCATGCATAGCTAGTAGTATATAATGTATTCGCAGAGTACATTGAAGATATATAACATTTGTAATCACACTTGTAATATAGAAGAAATTAGAGCAAAAATGGTGCACCTGAGTTTTTCTTCCACTGCTAAAAAGTTAGCGATATGGATTGCACTAATTCTGCTACTAGCTTCTCCTGGTAATCAATTTTCATCGCGAGATTTATGTAATTCACACACTTCAGTATAGGCTTTGGTTTTTATCATGCTGCTTCATAATATGTGTACACTATTGTAATGATCTTTTTGGTTTCAGTGTCTGCAATCGGAGTTAATAAGCAATTTGCAGGCTGTTCTATGAAATGCAAAGAGTTGGACATGAACTGCACCGACGAGTGCAAAGACTCAGGATATGCTGCAGGAGTTTGCCTACCACCATTCAGGGACTGTTGTTGTTTCTTCTAGTAGTTAAAATCAGGGACTGTTTGTTCAAGAATAGTTCAGATGGTGTAGAAGAAACTTGCTAAATATTTGTAAAACATTGTAGTTACAAGTTATACTGCTTTGTTCATACTATTGTATTCACTTTATATATAAAATTTTGAGAGGGTGTTCTCTATCATTGTACCAATGTACACACACAATGGATATTTATATATATAATTTTCAGAGGGTGTTCTGGTACTCATTTTCTTGTCATTTTGTGCAGTAAATTTTTTTTTAACCTCTTTGGAACACTATCGAGGCGGGGATGGCAAAGGATGAGACGTTAAATGAAATTGCAGTTACTGAATTTAATAACAAATTTTTGAGGGGAATAGAGTTTTCTAATTTTTTACGGACAACAAATGCCACTTAAAGATATTTAATGTTTATAAATAATTTGTTTGTCGTCTCATTATGGAAAGAGGTGGAGTCAAGATGAAATGGTGGCTATTAAATTTAAAATAGTTTTGTACGGATTTTTATGGAGAGAAATATAGTTTTCTAAATTCTAGATGTAATTTAAAGATATTTAGTATTTATTGAAATTCGATGACTCGATATATAATTAATATTCTAACTGTCAAGGCAAATGGGACAGTCTCTTATGCAAATGGGACAGTCCCTTTACAAATGAGACAATGAATGGGACAGTCTCAATTAACTGCAGAATATAAATAACAGTAAAAAATACAGAATGCTGAAAACTTAATAAGTAATAACACCAGAAGTTTTCACTTGGTTCGGCCCCTACACCTAGTCTATGGCCTACATCCAAGTCCTCATGCCAACTAGCATTAGAATGTATTATATCAACTTTAATAAAAGAACTTATAGTCTTTTCCTTGATTACAAATATAGCACCTGAAAGAAACCATTTCCCAAGCTACCTTGCTACTTAGCCCACTGCTATTCCTTAGCCTTCTAGCTACCTTGCTATACTTTGAAATCAAGCTTGCCACAACCCAGCACAAAGTTGATATGAATACACGCAATAGATAATAATGAAATATTACAACTCAAACTAGGCTTCTTGTTTGACTGGATATTCAAGATATATAAAACAAGAATGGTGTTTCAGATTATAAAGATAGAACATGGAATCATTAGGTGTAATCTGAAAACATGAGATGTGTCTTCTTCTTAAATAGAATATTCAAGAGAATGGAATAAGAAGAGTTTTTCGGAGAATAAAGATAGAACGTGAAATAAGCACTCTTATTGAATCTGAAAAACAAGATGTGTATTTATACACACAAATCTAACGGGTTTGATTTTCAAAACAAAGAAGAGATAAGATTGGATAATCTATTTATTTAAAAATATTTGAATAAGTCTTTGTAATACAACCCGTTAGTTGGTTGTAAAAGATAAACCTTAGAAAGGATAAGATTAGAATAGTTCAAATAGGTTTATCAAGAAAGAGTTTATTTTGGGGATAAACTTGTTTACCCAGTCAAATAGAATTACACCAAACCCTATCACTTACAACAACTAAGTCCCATAATCTGCATTCTCTACATACATCTTGAATTAGGTCATCATCGTAAATCTGCAAATCAATATTCTCCCCCTTTTATGATGATGACAAAGAGAACAATTGCTCCCCCTATCAAAAAACTTTAAGCTCTGTTCAAGATGTTAGTAACAACAAAATAACATATGCGGATTATATCTTTATGCAACAGATATAACAATAAGTATAAAATCAAATGAAATCAGTACATAATCAAAATCAAAAAACAACTCTTTCTCCCCCTCAACATCATAAAAGGGACAAAAGAATTAATCACACAAGGAGCACATACCAAGTTCTCGACGCATCAAACAAAATCTATCTTCAACTAAAGGCTTAGTGAAGATATCTGCACGCTGTTTCTCAGTAGATATATAGATAAGCTCAATATTACCTTTGGAAACGTTATCTCGTACAAATGGTGACGAACATCAATATGCTTGGTACGAGAATGCATGACAGGATTTTTAGAGATATTAATTGCAGAGGTATTATCACAATAAATAGGAATATTTGAATAAGAAATACCAAAATCCTGCAATGTTTGTTGCATCCACAAAATTTGAGCACACCAACTTCCAGCTGCAATGTACTATCCTTCGGCTGTAGAAAGAGCTACTAAAGTTGGTTTTTTGCTATGCCATGCAACTAAACAATCTCCTAAAAATTCACAAGCACCACTTGTGCTTTTTCCATCAACCTGTGACCCTGCTAGTCAGCATCTGAAAAACCGATTAAGTCAAAAGAAGAGGAGCTTGGATAAAATAATCCCACGCGAACCTTTTAAATATTTAAAAATATGTTTAACGACATTCAAATGAGATTCTTTAGGTTGAGACTGAAAACGAGCACACAAGCATACACTATACATAATGTCCGGTCGTGAAGCAGTTAAATATAACAATGAACCAATCATACCTCGAAATTTAGTGACATCTACAGGTGTACCTTGTTCATCCTTAGTAAGCTTAACTGAAGATAATATTTAAGATGTCTGTGAATTCGGTATACCTGAACTATCTTAATGCCTTTTTAATGAAGGTAATATTTAAAAATATTAGTCTTTTTTTGAAAATGAATAATATACCACACAATTATCAATGCGCCAACTTTATACTCAATACGCAAACATGTTGTTATAATTTATTTTTGTTATCTGTAGTTGAGTAATTATAATTGAACAAGTAAGCTCACAAGCGGATCAGATAGAGATGAGGGATGGCGGTTTGTCCGTATGTATAGTGGTCAATACCTCATATTTCATTAGTTATCTGTAATTGAGTAATTATAATTCAACAAGTAAGTTCACAAGAGTATTTCTTTCATTGCCAAGGAACTTTGGTGACATAGATTACACTTATTTTGCTAATCGTCTTGCTTGGTATAGTTCATTAACAGTTTATATGCATACGCTTGTGTGCCTTTTTTCCCTATGTTGCATGTGCACAGAAGCGCACACTGCAAGATCATAGTGTTTAATGTTTATATAGTAACAAACTTGATGTCCAAGGTTATATCCAAAATATCATGGTGCATTTTTTTATAGCCTTTGATGTACATCATTTAATGTATCTGCATCTGCGATTAGAGAGAAAGGCACAATTGGAGAATGTTTTGGAAAATGCGCAGACTTGGGGATTGATTGTGATGAGTTATGGAGAGACTCAGGGTTTCGTGGAGGAGGTTGCATTCATATACAGAAAGATTATTGCTGTGTTTATTCTTAATTAAACTATCATCCAAGAATATGTATCGAAGTCATTTCTTTGTACAAGTGTTAATGTGCTTTTCAATGGCTAATTGAATAAAATTAATGTGTGAGTGTTCTGATTTTTCGTCCGTTGTCACTCTACAGTACTCGTTATCACAATTCATAAATGAAGCATTAAGTTTTACTACTTAAAACCAATTTTCTTTTTAATAATTTGTCATTCCTCTTCCTAATGGACAAAATATTCAAGGGGATATGTTACATATGTATAGCTGTGAACAATCTACATTAATACATATAATATAAGTGTGTGCGAATAACAAAAACCAACTAAAAGGATATGAATGAGAAGTTCTCGAGTTCAGTCGAATAACTGTCTACTTAAAACTATTACGGCCCTTATCGTATGTGCGAGTTGTTAGCCTCCGAGAAGACGACGATGTTACGCGAACAGCACCTTCGGTGAACTAGAACAGAGCAACTGTGTGTTGTATATCGAATGAATCAATAAACCTAAGTCTGATACGATATTATATAAGCTCGAGGAAACGTGTGCGCTACTCCACACATAATTAATTAAAATGCATTAATTAATATGTCGGATAATAAATCAAATCCGTAATTGAATCTGATTATTATTACGTTAAATCAATTATAATAATCTGTAGTCAAAAGGAATTAAAATTTTAAAAGCTCAAAACCAGTGGAAATTAAATTAGCAAAATTAGTCTGTGATTATTCGGGTCAATTTTCTGCTACATTCGTGTTCGCACATCGCACACGCGGGCAAGCTCGAACGCTTCGCAAGTCTCGATTGTTCCTCGAAAGCCCAAGATTTGCACCCCTTGCGCGCGCACGTAGGTGTTGGAGCAATACATAAGTAACATATTTGAACACTACATAAGTGTTTTGCTACATAAAGTTATGGATGCTCCTTTTGCAAAACCAATGTGGGGCTTTCTTTTCTTCCACAAATTTATCATTACTAAGAGACTAACTTTGAATGATAATATTTCATCCATCTCTAAGTCATTTTGAGTGATTCAAAGTGTCTCAAAAAGCTCTCTCTGAGGAGAACACATTCCAAGTGTCACTCGTTATGCGCATGTAACATTTGTCCACTCAACTTATGACTCAAATTGACTTGATAATGTGAGACTACTACCCACATTTTAGCATCATTGTGTAGTTCAGTCCGTATAACACTTTAAATTTAGACTTTCAGCTTATGATGTTAAAAGAGCTTACGTGGGTTCTTACAATTATGTGGGTTCTTACAATTGCTTCGAGTTAAATATGAAAGTGATCACTCAAGTGAACGGATATATGGTTGTGAACAGTAAACTTAATGGTATCATTTGAGTTGTCATGATAAATATCAAAAACATACTCTAATATATGCTCAAGAAGTAAAGTAATCTTTATCGAATTTTATACATTTTTCTTGAATGCTACTACAACCAAATTGAAGCTCGTGATTTCTAGCATTTTAGATAATAAATTTGAAATTTTATAATTTCATTAACTAATAATTTTAAACTTTGTAATTATTTAATTATATTAAATAAATTTCTTATAATCTAGATATAATATATAAAATACTAAAATTTATAATTTTTCATTTGGTTGCGCTAGCATTCAAGAAAAATGTGTAAAACTCAACAAACAGTTAATTTTACTTGCCGAGCACATATTATTAACGTTATGTGTCAATATATATAATTAAGGAGTTAGACACATGTCGCTATATTAAAAAGCCGCGTGTTTTAGCAATGCCACGAACATTAATTCTATGTCGCCACGTTTCTTGTTCTTTTGTTTTTTCTTTTTCCCCAATTTGTTGTTAATTTCTATAAATCTTTTTCTTCTAGCTCATTTCCAAATATCTTAAGTTTGTACCATTATTATTTCTCCGATCTATTTCTCTATCCAAAACTCTCCTCTCACATTTTTTTACAAAATTAGATTTTGATTCACATATAACTTTAACTCTTCAACCACTTATCAATTTTATCGTCCCCGGAAATATCATATCGTGCTATGTTGTTTACTATTTCTTTCTAAATTCTTATTTTTTCTTTCGTCTTCGCCTTAATATTCTAATCGTATCAAGATGTGGATATTTTTTCAAGTCAAATCGGTAAGTTATTGCATACAGTGGTTTTTAGAATATAAATTCTACAATTTTATTTAAATAGATGGATTCTTACTATTTTCAAGCCAACGAGACAGAATCGAAATCAATTTTTATGCTTGTCTTTTTCAAAACTTAAAATTTTCCCTTAAAATTATATTACAGAGTGAAGGGAAATCTAATCCTGATCAAAATCATGTATATATATATATTAAAAAAATTATGTTTGTTATTTATTTTAACTTCGAGTTTCAGTTTGGTTTAAAGTTTGAACAAAATTTTACTATTTTTTTTTGCAAATTTCACAAAAGATAGGATCGAACTGAAATTTCATGGTTCATAACAGTTTTTAATTTACACTTCGTAGTAATAGATATATCAAGTACAATCGATCGAGAAACATTAGTCGACAATTCTATTGTGGCACAAAATTTTAAATGTATTTCTATAGAATTTCCTTCCTGAAATGTTGGTATCGAGTATTTTTAAGCTCTTCAACTTGATTAGAGATTTATATTTTTTGAAAATATTGATTTTCATTTTCTAATATACCTCTATTTATGAATTTGTTGCAGCAAACAATGAAGAAATTACTCCAAAAAAGATCGAGTTGCACCTTCAATGACTTGCTTTTGTAGGTAATTTATTTTATATTTATAAAATTTAGATAATACTTGTGGACAATTTTTTAAAAGTCGATCATACTCAATCACGTCAATGTATCATGACTCATGAGTAAGTAGCTTTTAATTTGAAAAGAGTACTATGAAATTTTATCAAATATGTTGTAAATAATTTAGCATGTTTTCATAGTATTTAATATATTTAATGATACTTAACTGAGTTATGTCTTTTTATCTTTAGTAAAATTAGGTTTCGGTTCAATAGTTTTCGTCTTAAATTATTTTAGATCTTTTCTTATTTGATGAGGATTTTGGTAAAATTAATAAAAAAAACTGAGTTTGGGAATCCTATAGTGCCTTAGATTTTATTTTCATCTGTGTTGGACTTGGATTGTATGTTAAACTTGAATGAATTTTGGTAAAACTTATTGAATGGATGTTAAATTTGAACATTAAAAGTATATGGCAAATTGCAAATATATTTCTTTAGGAAAAATGTCTTCTATTTAAAATGTCTTCTTTTGTTTTTGTTCGGTTGATATCCATTTGTCAAATGCTATATATCGTATTTTCTGTTGGAGTTATAATCTTAAACTTATTTGTTTTTATTATGAGTGATTTGGTAGAATAAGCAGTAGCAAGAATACAGGGATCATGGAGTCTGTTTAAGGAAAGTCATGGCATGTAGTCCCTGATTTTTGGTAGCCAGTTGTTTAGCTTTCTATATGTAATAGTGCTGCAGAATAAAAAATTATTGCATGGTCTTTTGACAAGCACAAACTTTGTTTCTATGTTCTTACTTCTAAACAGCTTATACATGTATCTATAATGTTTGATCGTTTACAACACTTGGTATCAGAGCATTAAGGTTCAAAGTGATAGTTCGTGTTTATGTCAAAAGCAACGATGGACGCAAACAAGATGAAGGGAGGATCTATGGGTTTGAGTTATCCGATGTTAACCAAAAGCAACTATACTGCTTGGGCGTTAAAGATGAGGGTGTTTATGCAAGCACACGGAGTCTGGGAGGCAATAGAACCAACTGATCCAAGGCTACGATAGACGAGAGGACTGATAAGATTGCCCTGGCCATGATTTACCAGGGAATACCAGAAGAGAGTTTGCTTTCGATTGCAGACAAAAAGAAGGCTAAAGACGCCTGGGAAGCTATCAAAACTCTGTGCCAAGGAGCCGACAGAGTCAAAAAAGCAAGGATCCAGACTTTGAAAACGGAGTTTGAATCATTGCAGATGAAGGACAATGATCAGCTTGATGATTTCTGCATGAGACTCAATGGACTGGTAACAAACATCAGGGCACTCGGAGAAAAATAAATATATATGGGAAAAAGTATTACTAAGAGCTGTACCAACGAAATTCCTGCAAATAGCCTCAACGCTGGAGCAATTTGGGAATATGGAGACAATGACGGTTGAAGAGATTGTGGGATCTCTTAAGGCACATGAAGAAAGATTGAAAGGCCATACTGAAGGTGCTAGCAGTCAGTTACTGCTCACAGATGATGAATGGGCTAAGAAAGAGAAGGATGAGTGTAAACTACTATTGACCAGAGAAGAGTGGCTAAAGCGAACTGGAAAAACTGGAGCAGAGTCCACTGGTTACATGAAAGGGCGAGGTGCAAGGGATAAAAGCAAAATAAAATGTTACAATTATAACAATTATGGACACTACGCAGCGGAGTGCAGAAAACCCCGTCGTACTAGAGAAGTGACACAGGAGGTCCAATTGTCCAGGATGGATGATGATGAACCAGCGCTATTATTAGCAAAGCATGCCGATTTAATGTTGCTGAATGAACAGGGGATGCGACCAAAACTCATAATAAATGACAAAGAAAAATGAGTGGAGTCTAATGTATGGTATTTGGACAACGGCGCTAGCATCATATGACGGGTGCAAAGTCAAAATTCAAGACTTTAGACGAGGGAGTAAATGGTCAAGTCAAGTTCGGGGATGGATCAACAGTCAACATAGAAGGAAAAGGGTCAATAATCTTTAAATGTAAAAATGGTGAGGAACGGACACTCCATGATGTTTATTATATACCCAGTTTGTGCAGCAATATAATCAGCCTAGGTCAACTGTCAGAGGAAGAAATAAAGTCGTGCTAAATGGAGACTATCTGTGGGTTTATGAGAAGAAAGGAGATTTATTGATGAAGGTAAAAAGATCTTCCAACAGGTTGTATAAGTTAATCATTGAGAATTGAGCCAGAGTGCTTATTTTATAGATCTGAAGAAGTAGCGTACCTGTGGCACACACGCTTGGGGCACATCAATTTCAAATCCATTGCTTTGATGTATAAGGATAGAATGGTGTATGGTGCCAAACATTATTCAACCAAAAGATGTTTGTACGGGATGTTTGGTGTCGAAACAAACAAGAAAGTCATTTCCATCGAAATCAAGCTACAGGGCCAGCAAAGTCCTAGAGTCAGTCCATGGTGATTTGTGCGGTCCTATTGAACCTGCAACTGCTGGAGGTAACAAATATTTCTTCCTTCTTGTTGATGATTTCAGTCGTGTCATGTGGATATACTTACTCAAAAGTAAAGATGAGGCTTTTAGTGCTTTTAAAAAATTTCGAGCGAAAGTTGAGGATGGAAATGGAAAAAAAGTGAAGGTTTTTAGATCAGATCGAGGAGGAGAGTTTTCCTCAAGGGAATTCACTTCGTATTGTGAAGAGATTGGGATTGAGCGGCACTATACGGCTCTATACACGCCCCAACAAAATGGTGTTGTGGAGCGCAGAAATCGAACAGTGGTTGAAATGGCACGTAGCTACTTGAAAGAAACAAAGTTACCATCAGAATTATGGGGGGAGGCAGTTCGGCACTCAGTTTACATACTTAACAGGTTACCCACTCGAGCTCTGTCTGGACAAACACCTTATGAGGCTTGGACAGGTTCAAAGCCAAATATTAGTCATGTCCGTGTTTTTGGATGTTTGGCGCATATGAAAGTCCCACATGTGCACATAAAAAAATTGGATGATCGAAGTATGCAAGTAATTAATCTTGGAAAGGAACCAGATACTAAGGCTTATCGCTTGTTTGATCCTATAAACAAACGAGTATATGTAAGTAGGGATGTTCTGTTCGATGAGTTAAAACACTGGCCTTGGAATCGACAAAAAGAGGAAGAAAGTTATGCTGGGTCTTTCTTAGTTCCTGAAATGCATACAGATATCGAGCAGTCTCAGCAAGAAGGTGCAGAAAATGATGACATCTCGGAAGCTCGTGAAATAACACCTCCTCACTCACCATCGAGCTACCAAAATTCTGATAACTATGATGATAGCAGCGAGCCAAAGCGGTACAGAACGCTTAATGATATTTACAATAATTCAGAGGTAGTAGAAGTGGAGGACGAGTTACTTTTAGTGGGCAACTATGGGCAAGCAGTTAAAAAAAAGGGAATGGAAACAAGCAATGGACAAGGAGATTGAATCCATCAAAAAAATGGAACTTGGGTACTAACGGAACTTCCATACGGGCACAAGACCATAGGCCTAAAGTGGATATTCAAACTGAAGAAAGATGCAGACGGAAAAATAGTGAAACATAAAGCGCAACTCGTAGCAAAAGGCTACGCTCAAGAATATGGTGTGGATTTCGATGAAATTTTTGCCCCTGTGACTCGATTGGAGACTGTTCGTTTGTTACTAGCTTTATCTGCAAAAAATCAGTGGCAAGTGCATCATCTTGATGTGAAAACTGCGTTTCTGAATGGTGAAATTAACGAAGAGGTTTATGTGGCTCAACCAGAAGGATATGAAAATGAGGGAAAAGAACATCTTGTATATAAGCTTCTGAAGGCCTTGTACGGATTGCGCCAGGCCCCTCGAGCCTGGTATGGGAAACTCAACAGCTGTTTGTTGGGACTTGGGTTCAAGCGTTGCCCGTATGAACATGTTGTATATACTAAGCAAGTAAGAGGTGAAAAGTTGATAATCGCAGTTTATGTAGATATTCTGTTGGTCACAGGTTCTAATGTGGGCATCATTGAGGAGTTCAAGAAGCAAATGAACTCAAAATTTGAAATGAGTAATTTGGGAAAGCTAACGTACTATCTGGGAATTGAAGTTCAGCAAAAGGAGGGTTATATTAAGATAAAGCAGTCGAGTAACGCAAAGAAAATTCTGGAGAATGCAGGAATGATAGGATGCAATCCCACCAAGTACCCGATGGACCCAAAAGAACAGTTAACCAAAGATGAGGGAGGTAAAACAGTAGACACGACTCAGTATAAAATTATGGTGGGTGGACTTCGTTACCTTGTTCATACAAGGCCTGACATTTCGTATGTTGTTGGCATCATAAGTCGTTACATGGAACGACCAACTGTTCTTCATCAAAATGCTGTAAAGAGGATACTTCGATATATAAAAGGCACGCTTGACTACGGACTGATCTATTCGAAACAGGGAGGTAATAACATTCTAACTTTGGCAGGTAATATTGATGACAGGAGGAGTATGAGTATTGGGGGTATGGTGTTTTATTTAAATGAAAACATGATCACATGGATGTCTCAAAAGCAGAAATGTGTAGCTTTGTCCTCCTGTGAGGCCGAATTCATGGCTGCCACAGCGGCCCTTGTCAAGGTATGTGGCTTCGAAATGTTTTAAGTCAGGTCATGAATGAATGCATAGGGCCAATTGTTCTATACATAGACAACAAGTCAGCTATAGATCTTGCCAAAAATCCTGTTTTCTATGGGCGCAGCAAGCATATTAGTATTCGTTATCATTTCATTCGGGAGTGTGTGGAGCGTGGGGAAATAGTCATAAAGCACATAGCTAGTGAACATCAACGAGCTGACATTTTGACAAAGGCACTGTCCACCATCAAGTTTGAGAGAATGAGGGAACTTCTGGGAGTAAAGGAACTTGTCTGAGAGTTTAAGATTAAGGGGGAGAGTGTTGGAGTTATAATCTTAAACTTATTTGTTTTTATTATGCAATTTTAGTCGTTAGTAAAATTAGGTTTCGGTTCAATAGTTTTTGTCTTAAATTATTTTAGATCTTTTCTTATTTGATGATGATTTTGGTAAAATTAATAAAAAAAAACTGAGTTTGGGAGTCCTATAGTGCCTTAGATTTTATTTTCATCTGTGTTGGACTTGGATTGTATGTTAAACTTGAATGAATTTTGGTAAAACTTATTGAATGGATGTTAAATTTGAACACATTAAAAGTATATGGCAAATTGCAAATATATTTCTTTAGGAGAAAATATCTTCTATTTAAAATGTCTTCTTTTGTTTTTGTTCGGTTGATATCCATTTGTCAAATGCTATATATCGTATTTTCTGTTGGAGTTATAATCTTAAACTTATTTGTTTTTATTATGAGTGATTTGGTAGAATAAGCAGTAGCAAGAATACAGGGATCATGGAGTCTGTTTAAGGAAAGTCATGGCATGTAGTCCTTGATTTTGTGGTAGCCAGTTGTTTAGCTTTCTATATGTAAAAAATTAGTGCTGCAGAATAAAAATTATTGCATGGTCTTTTGACAAGCACAAACTTTGTTTCTATGTTCTTACTTCTAAACAGCTTATACATGTATCTATAACTGTTTGATCGTTTATAACATTTTCAGTATACTTTTTTAGGTTTTCTTATAGCTTGTAGTTTTTACATCATCCAAAAACAAATGTTGCAGTCAAAGATTGCAGCTACCTCTAGCGAGGAAATGCATATCCATCAAAAGTTAGTTGGCAGATAAGTATAGATGACTGTGGATGATTAATTGCTTTATCACTATGTACAGCTGTCAAAAATCATGCATAGCTAGTTATATAATGTATTCGCAGAGTACATTGAAGATATATAACATTTGTAATCAAACTTGTAATATAGAAGAAATTAGAGCAAAAATGGTGCACCTGAGTTTTTCTTCCACTGCTAAAAAGTTAGCGATATGGATTGCACTAATTTTGCTCCTAGCTTCTCCTGGTAATCAATTTTCATCGCGAGATTTATGTAATTCACACACTTCAGTATAGGCTTTGGTTTTTATCATGCTGCTTCATAATATGTGTACACTATTGTAATGATCTTTTTGGTTTCAGTGTCTGCAATCGGAGTTAATAAGCAATCTGCGGGCTGTTCTATCAAATGCAAAGGGTTGGACATGAACTGCAACGACGAGTGCAAAGACTCAGGATATGCTGCAGGAGTTTGCCTACCACCATTCAGGGACTGTTGTTGTTTGTTGAAGAATAGTTATCAGATGGTGTAGAAGAAACTTGCTAAATATTTGTAAAACGTGTAGTTACAAGTTTACTGCTTTGTTCATACTATTGTATTCACTTTATATATAAAATTTTCAGAGGGTGTTCTCTATCATTGTACCAATGTACACACACAATGGATATTTATATATAAAATTTTCAGAGGGTGTTCTGATACTCATTTTCTTGTCATTTTGTGCAGTAATTTTTTTTTAACCTCTTTGGAACACTATCGAGGCGGGGAGTGGCAAAGGATGAGACGTTAAATGAAATTGCAGCTACTGAATTTAATAATGGATTTTTGAGGGGAACAGAGTTTTCTATTTTTTTACCGACAACAAATGCCACTTAAAGATATTTAATGTTTATAAATAATTTGTTTGTCGTCTCATGATGAAAGAGGTGGAGTCAAGATGAAATGGTGGCTATTAAATTTAAAATAGTTTTGTACTGATTTTTAAGGAGAGAAACATAGTTTTCTAAATTCTCACCAACTATAGATGTAATTTAAAGATATTTAGTATTTATGAACAAATTGTTTGTCGTCTCGTGATCTGTGATTATCAGTGCTGCACTTGAAGTACTTGAAATTTTTGTAACCTCAGAGTACATGCATAATGATCAGCGTAATATGTCTATGACTGATAACTGTGTACATGATTTGTTCAAGAATAGTTGTCAGAGAATTAACATAAGTATGCAAAATAAAAAGAAGTTCAATCATAATAGCAAATTGTAGTTCAGCTCTGCATCAAGTATTGTTAAGTGATTATAGATGAATAGCTTCGATATTTACTATTTCTAATTTCATGCTTTCGAACACAAATAATCAGATATATACAATTTATTTAGTTAACTATAACACTAGTGATAGCCTATAATATCACAGGCCCGTCGGTAAGAGCCCAAGACCCAATAAGAAGGGCTCAGGGACCATTCAGCAATAACTCTGGCAGACCCCAGGACACGTGGCAGTATCACCACCGTCCAGGTAGCCCGGACCCAGAACGTTCCTACGGTCCGGATTCAGTAGAACACCAGCTCATCATGAACGTCCACACGTTCTACAGTCCAAAAATCACACCTACAGTCCAGATCAAAAGGTACAGACCCCTAAACCCTAATGGAAAGCCTATAAAAGGCTGAACAAAAGGGGTATAAAAGGGGTATAAGGGGTTACTTCATCTCTCATATACACACACACCACAATATACTCGTATAATTCCCGTTTTACCCCTTTCAAAACCCTTTCTAATTTTCACGCGGAGGTGCCGCGGTGACGCCACCCCCTCCGGTTCTATTTTGTAGGTTCCCACCCTATAGCTACACCGCACGCCGCCGTCATTTCTGTCCAACCGGAGTTCGGGTCCGGGTTCAACAAGGAAGGGATCCCCGGGTGATTCGGGATTATCAACTAGTTTATATCTCAGTTGTGTATAATTTTATTTCTTTCGGTCGAGCTAAAACATGTGAAACTATTAACTATTCATGTTTGTGACCGGATAGAAACCTCATATTAGCTTCTTTTGTATTAAACATAAATGAGTGAGAAACATCCTGATAGTAATTAAACTCATGAAACCCCAAAATATACTATTTACTTATCATTGCTCACAGAAAGATAAAGTTTTTACGAAGATAATATTTAAGATGTCGGTGAATTCGGTATACCTGAACTATCTTAATGCCTTTTTAATGAAGGAAATATTTAAAAATATTAGTCTTTTTTTGAAAATGAATAATATACCACACAATAATATTCAATGCGCCACCTTTATACTCAATACGCAAACATGTTGTTATAACTTATTTCGATTATCTGTAGTTGAGTAATTATAATTGAACAAGTAAGCTCACAAGCGGATCAGATAGAGATGAGGGATGGTGGTTTGTCCGTATGTATAGTGGTCAATACCTCATATTTCATTAGTTATCTGTAATTGAGTAATTATAATTCAACAAGTAAGTTCACAAGAGTATTTCTTTCATGGCCAAGGAACTTTTGTGACATGGATTACACTTATTTTGCTAATCGTCTTGCTTGGTATAGTTCATCACTGAGTTTACATGCATACGCTTGTGTGCCTTTTTTTCCGTATGTTGCATGTGCACAGAAGCGCAGACTTGGGGATTAGAGAGAAAGGAACAATTGGAGAATGTTTTGGAAAATGCGCAGACTTGGGGATTGATTGTGATGAGTTATGGAGAGACTCGGGGTTTCGTGGAGGAGGTTGCATTCCTATACAGAAAGATTGTTGCTGTGTTTATTCTTAATTAAACTATCATCCAAGAATATGTATGAAAGTCATTTCTCTGTACAAGTGTTAATGTGCTTTCAATGGCTAATTGAATAAAATTAATGTGTGGATGTTCTGATTTTTCGTCCGTAGTCACTCTGCAGTACTCGTTATGACAATTCACAAATGAAGCATTAAGTTTTACTACTAAAAACCAATTTTCTTTTTAATAATTTGTCATTCCTCTTCCTAATGGACAAAATATTCAAAGGGGATATGTATAGCTGTGAACACAATATACTATTAATACATGTAATATAAGTGTGTGCGAATAACAGAAACCAACTAAAAGGATATGAATGAGAAGTTCTCGAGTTCAGTCGGATAACTGCCTCCTTGAAACTATTACGGCCCTTATTGTATGTGCGAGTCGTTAGCCTCCCAGGATAAAACGAGAAGACGATGATGTTACGCGAACAGCACCTTCGGTGAACTAGAACAGAGCAACTGTGTGTTGTATATCGAATGAATCAATAACCCTAAGTCTGATACGATATTATATAAGCTCGAGGAAACGTGTGCGCTACTCCACGCGTAATTAATTAAAATGCATTAATTAATCAGTCGGTTAATAAATCAAATCCGTAATTGAATCTGATTATTATTACGTCAAATCAATTATAATAATCCGTAGTCAAAAGGAAATTAAAATTTTAAAAGCCCAAAACTAGTGGAAATTAAATTAGCAAAATTGTGCCCGCAAGGGTTGGGTCAGTTGGTTAAAAAGAGGATAACTATCCTCTTGATCACAGGTTCGAATCCCACGGGAGGAGAATTTTATGATTATACCTCATGAGTCAGAGCATGTCGCTTAAATACGGTTTACCTTGGTTTACGTGGTTTGCAGGCTATTGCGTGAGCCCGTAGGGTTTACCCAGTGCGCACCCGAAGGGTAGCGGCTGCGGGTTACCTACGATAAAAAAAATAGTAAAATTAGTTTGTGATTATTTGGGTCAATTTTCTGCTACATTCGTGTCCGCACATCGCACACGCGGGAAAGCTCGAACACTTCGCAAGCCTCGGATTGTTCCTCGAAAGCCCAAGATTTGCACCCCTTGCGCGCGCACACAGGTGTTAGGGCAATACATAATTAACACATTTGAACACTACTTAAGTGTTTTGCTATATAAAGTTATGGATGCTCCTTTTGCAAAACCAATGTGGGGCTTTCTTTTCTTCCACAAATTTATCATTATTAAGAGACTAACTTTGAATGATCATATTTCATCCATCTCTAAGTTATTTTGAGTGATTCAAAGTGTCTCAGAAAGCTCTCTCTGAGGAGAACGCATTCCAAGTGTCACTCGTTGTGCGCATGCAACATTTATCCACTCAACTTATGACTCAAATTGACTTGATAATGTGGGACTACTACCCACATTTTCCAACAATAGCATCATTGTGTAGTTCAGTCCGTATAACACTTTAAATTTAGACTTTCAGCTTAAGATGTTAACAGAGCTTATGTGGGTTCTTACAATTATGTGGGTTCTTACAATTGCTTCGAGTTAAATATGAAAGTGGTCACTCAAGTGAACGGATATATGGTTGTGAACAGTAATCTTAATGGTATCATTTGAGTAGTCATAATAAATATCAAAAACATACTCTAATATTTGCTCGAGAAGTAAAGTAATCTTTTAACGAGTTTTATACATTTTTTCTTGAATGCTACTATAACAAAATTGAAGTTCGTGATTTCTAGTATTTTAAATAATAAATTTGGAATTTTATAATTTTAATAACTAATAATTTTAAACTTTGTAATTATTTAATTTTATATTTAATGAATTTCTTATAATCTAGATATAATATATAAAATACAAAAATTTATAATTTTTCATTTGGTTGCGCTAGCATTCAAGAAAAATGTGTACAACTCAACAAACAGTTAATTTTACTTGCCGAGCACATATTATTAACTTTTACGTGTCAATATATATAATTAAGGAGTTGGACACCTGTCGCTATATTAAAAAGCCGCGTGTTTTAGCAATGCCACGAACATTAATTCTCTGCCGCCACGTTTCTTGTTTTTTTTTCTTTTTCCCCAATTTGCTGTTAATTTCTATAAATCTTTTTCTTCTAGCTCATTTCCAAATATCTTAAGTTTGTACCATTATTATTTCCCCGATCTATTTCTCTATCCAAAACTCTCCTCTCACATTTTTTAACAAAGTTAGATTTTGATGATTCACATATAACTTCAACTCTTCAACCACTTATCAATTTTATCGTCCCCAGAAATATCATATCGTGCTATGTTGTTTGCTATTTCTTCCTAAATTCTTGTATTTTCTTTCGTCTTCGCCTTATTATTCTAATCGTTTCAAGATGTGGATATTTTTTCAAGTCAAATCGGTAAGTTATTGCATACAATGATTTTTAGAATATAAATTCTACAATTTTATTTAAATAGATGGATTCTTACTATTTTTCAAGCCAACGAGATAGAATCGAAACCAATTTTTATGCTTATTTTTTTCAAAACTTAAAATTTTCCCTTAAAATTATATTTACAGAGTGAAGGGAAATCTAATCCCGATCCAAATCATGTATGTATATATTAAAAAATTATGTTTGTTATTTATTTTAACTTCGAGTTTCGGTTTGATTTAAAGTTTGAACAAAATTTTACTATTTTTTTTGCAAATTTGACAAAAGATAGGATCGAATTGAAATTTCATGGTTCATAACAGTTTTTAATTTACACTTCGTAGTAATAGATAGATCAAGTACAATGGATCTAGAAACATTAGTCGACAATTCTACTATGGCACAAAATTTTAAATATATTTCATAAGAATTTCATTCCCGAAATGTTGGCATCCAGTATTTTTAAGCTCTTCAACTTGATTAGAGATTTATATTTTTTGAAAATATTGATGTTCATTTTCTAATATACCTCTATTTATGAATTTGTTGCAGCAAACAATGAAGAAATTGCTCCAAAAAAGATCAAGTTGCACCTTCAATGACTTGCTTTTGTAGGTAATTTTTTTATATTTATAAAATTTACATAATACTTGTGGACAATTTTTTAAAAGTCGATCATACTCAATCACGTCAATGCATCATGACTCATGAGTAAGTAGATTTTAATGGAGTTTTTGAAAAGAGTATTATGAAATTTTATCAAATATGTTGTAAATAATTTATCATGTTTTCATAGTATTTAATATATTTTAATGATACTTAAGTGAGTTATGTCTTTTTATCTTTAGTAAAATTAGGTTTCGGTTCAATAGTTTTCGGCTTAAATTATTTTAGATCTTTTCTTATTTGATGAGGATTTTGGTAAAATTAATAAAAAACTGAGTTTGGGAGTCCTATAGTGCCTTAGATTTTATTTTAGATTGTATGTTAAACTTGAATGAATTTTGGTAAAACTTATTGAATGGATGTTAAATTTGAACACATTAAAAGTATATGGCAAATTGCAAATATATTTCTTTAGGGAGAATGTCTTCTATTTAAAATGTCTTCTTTTGTTGTTGTTCGGTTGATATCCATTTGTCAAATGCTATATATTGTATTTTCAGTATACTTTTTTAGGTTTTCTTATAGCTTGTAGTTTTACATCATCCAAAAACAAATTTTGCAGTCAAAGATTGCAGCTACCTCTAGCGAGGAAATGCATATCCATCAAAAGTTAGTTAGCAGATAAGTATAGATGACTGTGGATGATTAATTGCTTTATCACTATGTACAGCTGTCAAAAAATCATGCATAGCTAGTAGTATATAATGTATTCGCAGAGTACATTGAAGATATATAACATTTGTAATCACACTTGTAATATAGAAGAAATTAGAGCAAAAATGGTGCACCTGAGTTTTTCTTCCACTGCTAAAAAGTTAGCGATATGGATTGCACTAATTCTGCTACTAGCTTCTCCTGGTAATCAATTTTCATCGCGAGATTTATGTAATTCACACACTTCAGTATAGGCTTTGGTTTTTATCATGCTGCTTCATAATATGTGTACACTATTGTAATGATCTTTTTGGTTTCAGTGTCTGCAATCGGAGTTAATAAGCAATTTGCAGGCTGTTCTATGAAATGCAAAGAGTTGGACATGAACTGCACCGACGAGTGCAAAGACTCAGGATATGCTGCAGGAGTTTGCCTACCACCATTCAGGGACTGTTGTTGTTTCTTCTAGTAGTTAAAATCAGGGACTGTTTGTTCAAGAATAGTTCAGATGGTGTAGAAGAAACTTGCTAAATATTTGTAAAACATTGTAGTTACAAGTTATACTGCTTTGTTCATACTATTGTATTCACTTTATATAAAAATTTTGAGAGGGTGTTCTCTATCATTGTACCAATGTACACACACAATGGATATTTATATATAATTTTCAGAGGGTGTTCTGGTACTCATTTTCTTGTCATTTTGTGCAGTAAATTTTTTTTTAACCTCTTTGGAACACTATCGAGGCGGGGAGTGGCAAAGGATGAGACGTTAAATGAAATTGCAGTTACTGAATTTAATAACAAATTTTTGAGGGGAATAGAGTTTTCTAATTTTTTACGGACAACAAATGCCACTTAAAGATATTTAATGTTTATAAATAATTTGTTTGTCGTCTCATTATGGAAAGAGGTGGAGTCAAGATGAAATGGTGGCTATTAAATTTAAAATAGTTTTGTACGGATTTTTATGGAGAGAAATATAGTTTTCTAAATTCTAGATGTAATTTAAAGATATTTAGTATTTATTGAAATTCGATGACTCGATATATAATATAATATTCTAACTGTCAAGGCAAATGGGACAGTCTCTTATGCAAATGGGACAGTCCCTTTACAAATGAGACAATGAATGGGACAGTCTCAATTAACTGCAGAATATAAATAACAGTAAAAAATACAGAATGCTGAAAACTTAATAAGTAATAACACCAGAAGTTTTCACTTGGTTCGGCCCCTACACCTAGTCTATGGCCTACATCCAAGTCCTCATGCCAACTAGCATTAGAATGTATTATATCAACTTTAATAAAAGAACTTATAGTCTTTTCCTTGATTACAAATATAGCACCTGAAAGAAACCATTTCCCAAGCTACCTTGCTACTTAGCCCACTGCTATTCCTTAGCCTTCTAGCTACCTTGCTATACTTTGAAATCAAGCTTGCCACAACCCAGCACAAAGTTGATATGAATACACGCAATAGATAATAATGAAATATTACAACTCAAACTAGGCTTCTTGTTTGACTGGATATTCAAGATATAAAACAAGAATGGTGTTTCAGATTATAAAGATAGAACATGGAATCATTAGGTGTAATCTGAAAACATGAGATGTGTCTTCTTCTTAAATAGAATATTCAAGAGAATGGAATAAGAAGAGTTTTTCGGAGAATAAAGATAGAACGTGAAATAAGCACTCTTATTGAATCTGAAAAACAAGATGTGTATTTATACACACAAATCTAACGGGTTTGATTTTCAAAACAAAGAAGAGATAAGATTGGATAATCTATTTATTTAAAAATATTTGAATAAGTCTTTGTAATACAACCCGTTAGTTGGTTGTAAAAGATAAACCTTAGAAAGGATAAGATTAGAATAGTTCAAATAGGTTTATCAAGAAAGAGTTTATTTTGGGGATAAACTTGTTTACCCAGTCAAATAGAATTACACCAAACCCTATCACTTACAACAACTAAGTCCCATAATCTGCATTCTCTACATACATCTTGAATTAGGTCATCATCGTAAATCTGCAAATCAATATTCTCCCCCTTTTATGATGATGACAAAGAGAACAATTGCTCCCCCTATCAAAAAAACTTTAAGCTCTGTTCAAGATGTTAGTAACAACAAAATAACATATGCGGATTATATCTTTATGCAACAGATATAACAATAAGTATAAAATCAAATGAAATCAGTACATAATCAAAATCAAAAAACAACTCTTTCTCCCCCTCAACATCATAAAAGGGACAAAAGAATTAATCACACAAGGAGCACATACCAAGTTCTCGACGCATCAAACAAAATCTATCTTCAACTAAAGGCTTAGTGAAGATATCTGCACGCTGTTTCTCAGTAGATATATAGATAAGCTCAATATTACCTTTGGAAACGTTATCTCGTACAAAATGGTGACGAACATCAATATGCTTGGTACGAGAATGCATGACAGGATTTTTAGAGATATTAATTGCAGAGGTATTATCACAATAAATAGGAATATTTGAATAAGAAATACCAAAATCCTGCAATGTTTGTTGCATCCACAAAATTTGAGCACACCAACTTCCAGCTGCAATGTACTATCCTTCGGCTGTAGAAAGAGCTACTAAAGTTGGTTTTTTGCTATGCCATGCAACTAAACAATCTCCTAAAAATTCACAAGCACCACTTGTGCTTTTTCCATCAACCTGTGACCCTGCATAGTCAGCATCTGAAAAACCGATTAAGTCAAAAGAAGAGGAGCTTGGATAAAATAATCCCAAGTCACTCGAACCTTTTAAATATTTAAAAATATGTTTAACGACATTCAAATGAGATTCTTTAGGTTGAGACTGAAAACGAGCACACAAGCATACACTATACATAATGTCCGGTCGTGAAGCAGTTAAATATAACAATGAACCAATCATACCTCGAAATTTAGTGACATCTACAGGTGTACCTTGTTCATCCTTAGTAAGCTTAACTGAAGATAATATTTAAGATGTCTGTGAATTCGGTATACCTGAACTATCTTAATGCCTTTTTAATGAAGGTAATATTTAAAAATATTAGTCTTTTTTTGAAAATGAATAATATACCACACAATAATATTATCAATGCGCCAACTTTATACTCAATACGCAAACATGTTGTTATAACTTATTTTTGTTATCTGTAGTTGAGTAATTATAATTGAACAAGTAAGCTCACAAGCGGATCAGATAGAGATGAGGGATGGCGGTTTGTCCGTATGTATAGTGGTCAATACCTCATATTTCATTAGTTATCTGTAATTGAGTAATTATAATTCAACAAGTAAGTTCACAAGAGTATTTCTTTCATTGCCAAGGAACTTTGGTGACATAGATTACACTTATTTTGCTAATCGTCTTGCTTGGTATAGTTCATTAACAGTTTATATGCATACGCTTGTGTGCCTTTTTTCCCTATGTTGCATGTGCACAGAAGCGCACACTGCAAGATCATAGTGTTTAATGTTTATATAGTAACAAACTTGATGTCCAAGGTTATATCCAAAATATCATGGTGCATTTTTTTATAGCCTTTGATGTACATCATTTAATGTATCTGCATCTGCGATTAGAGAGAAAGGCACAATTGGAGAATGTTTTGGAAAATGCGCAGACTTGGGGATTGATTGTGATGAGTTATGGAGAGACTCAGGGTTTCGTGGAGGAGGTTGCATTCATATACAGAAAGATTATTGCTGTGTTTATTCTTAATTAAACTATCATCCAAGAATATGTATCGAAGTCATTTCTTTGTACAAGTGTTAATGTGCTTTTCAATGGCTAATTGAATAAAATTAATGTGTGAGTGTTCTGATTTTTCGTCCGTTGTCACTCTACAGTACTCGTTATCACAATTCATAAATGAAGCATTAAGTTTTACTACTTAAAACCAATTTTCTTTTTAATAATTTGTCATTCCTCTTCCTAATGGACAAAATATTCAAGGGGATATGTTACATATGTATAGCTGTGAACAAATCTAATTAATACATATAATATAAGTGTGTGCGAATAACAAAAACCAACTAAAAGGATATGAATGAGAAGTTCTCGAGTTCAGTCGAATAACTGTCTACTTAAAACTATTACGGCCCTTATCGTATGTGCGAGTTGTTAGCCTCCGAGAAGACGACGATGTTACGCGAACAGCACCTTCGGTGAACTAGAACAGAGCAACTGTGTGTGTATATCGAATGAATCAATAAACCTAAGTCTGATACGATATTATATAAGCTCGAGGAAACGTGTGCGCTACTCCACACGTAATTAATTAAAATGCATTAATTAATATGTCGGATAATAAATCAAATCCGTAATTGAATCTGATTATTATTACGTTAAATCAATTATAATAATCTGTAGTCAAAAGGAATTAAAATTTTAAAAGCTCAAAACCAGTGGAAATTAAATTAGCAAAATTAGTCTGTGATTATTCGGGTCAATTTTCTGCTACATTCGTGTTCGCACATCGCACACGCGGGCAAGCTCGAACGCTTCGCAAGTCTCGGATTGTTCCTCGAAAGCCCAAGATTTGCACCCCTTGCGCGCGCACGTAGGTGTTGGAGCAATACATAAGTAACATATTTGAACACTACATAAGTGTTTTGCTACATAAAGTTATGGATGCTCCTTTTGCAAAACCAATGTGGGGCTTTCTTTTCTTCCACAAATTTATCATTACTAAGAGACTAACTTTGAATGATAATATTTCATCCATCTCTAAGTCATTTTGAGTGATTCAAAGTGTCTCAAAAAGCTCTCTCTGAGGAGAACACATTCCAAGTGTCACTCGTTATGCGCATGTAACATTTGTCCACTCAACTTATGACTCAAATTGACTTGATAATGTGAGACTACTACCCACATTTTAGCATCATTGTGTAGTTCAGTCCGTATAACACTTTAAATTTAGACTTTCAGCTTATGATGTTAAAAGAGCTTACGTGGGTTCTTACAATTATGTGGGTTCTTACAATTGCTTCGAGTTAAATATGAAAGTGATCACTCAAGTGAACGGATATATGGTTGTGAACAGTAAACTTAATGGTATCATTTGAGTTGTCATGATAAATATCAAAAACATACTCTAATATATGCTCAAGAAGTAAAGTAATCTTTATCGAATTTTATACATTTTTCTTGAATGCTACTACAACCAAATTGAAGCTCGTGATTTCTAGCATTTTAGATAATAAATTTGAAATTTTATAATTTCATTAACTAATAATTTTAAACTTTGTAATTATTTAATTTATATTAAATAAATTTCTTATAATCTAGATATAATATAAAATACTAAAATTTATAATTTTTCATTTGGTTGCGCTAGCATTCAAGAAAAATGTGTACAACTCAACAAACAGTTAATTTTACTTGCCGAGCACATATTATTAACGTTATGTGTCAATATTATAATTAAGGAGTTAGACACATGTCGCTATATTAAAAAGCCGCGTGTTTTAGCAATGCCACGAACATTAATTCTATGTCGCCACGTTTCTTGTTCTTTTGTTTTTTCTTTTTCCCCAATTTGTTGTTAATTTCTATAAATCTTTTTCTTCTAGCTCATTTCCAAATATCTTAAGTTTGTACCATTATTATTTCTCCGATCTATTTCTCTATCCAAAACTCTCCTCTCACATTTTTTTTACAAAATTAGATTTTGATTCACATATAACTTTAACTCTTCAACCACTTATCAATTTTATCGTCCCCGGAAATATCATATCGTGCTATGTTGTTTACTATTTTTCTAAATTATTTTTTTCTTTCGTCTTCGCCTTAATATTCTAATCGTATCAAGATGTGGATATTTTTTCGTCTTCTATTCCGTTTTTAATATTCTACAATTTATTTAAATGATGGATATATTTTTCAAGCCAACGAGACAGAATCGAAATCAATTTTTATGCTTGTCTTTTTCAAAACTTAAAATTTTCCCTTAAAATTATATTTACAGAGTGAAGGGAAATCTAATCCTGATCAAAATCATGTATATATATATAAAAAAATTATGTTTGTTATTTATTTTAACTTCGAGTTTCAGTTTGGTTTAAAGTTTGAACAAAATTTTACTATTTTTTTTGCAAATTTCACAAAAGATAGGATCGAACTGAAATTTCATGGTTCATAACAGTTTTTAATTTACACTTCGTAGTAATAGATATATCAAGTACAATCGATCGAGAAACATTAGTCGACAATTCTATTGTGGCACAAAATTTTAAATGTATTTCTATAGAATTTCCTCTTCCCCAACATGTTGGTATCCATGTATTTTTCAGCTCTTCAACTTGATTGAGATTTATATTTGTTGAAATATTGATTTCATTTTCTAATATACCTCTATTATGAATTGTTGCAGCAAACAATGAAGAAATTACTCCAAAAAGATCGAGTTGCACCTTTCAATGACTTGCCTTTTGTAGGTAATTTATCTTTATATTTATGAAAATTTACATAATACTTGTGGACAATTTTTTTTAAAGTCGATCATACTCAATCACGTCAATGTATCATGACTCATGAGTAAGTAGCTTTTTAATTTGTAAAGAGTACTATACAATTTTATCAAATATGTTGTAAATAATTTAGCATGTTTTCATAGTATTTAATATATTTTAATGATACTAACTGAGTTATGTCTTTTTTATCTTTAGTAAAATTAAGGTTTCGGTTCAATAGTTTTTCGTCTTAAATTATTTTAGATCTTTTCTTATATGATGAGGATTTTGGTAAAAATTAATAAAAAAAACTGAGTTTGGGAGTCCTATAGTGCCTTAGATTTTATTTTCATATGTGTTGGACTTGGATTGTATGTTAAACTTGAATGAATTTTGGTAAAACTTATTGAATGGATGTTAAATTTGAACACATTAAAAGTATATGGCAAATTGCAAATATATTTCTTTAGGAGAAAATGTCTTCTAGTTAAAATGTCTTCTTTTGTTTTTTGTTCGGTTGATATCCATTTGTCAAATGCTATATATCGTATTTTCTGTGGAGTTATAATCTTAAACTTATTTGTTTTTATTATGAGTGATTTGGTAGAATAAGCAGTAGCAAGAATACAGGGATCATGGAGTCTGTTTAAGGAAAGTCATGGCATGTAGTCCCTGATTTTCTGGTAGCCAGTTGTTAGCTTTCTATATGTAATAGTGCTGCAGAATAAAAAAATTATTGTGTGGTCTTTTGACAAGCACAAACTTTGTTTCTATGTTCTTACTTCTAAACAGCTTATACATGTATCTATAACTGTTTGATCGTTTACAACACTTGGTATCAGAGCATTAAGGTTCAAAGTGATAGTTCGTGTTTATGTCAAAAGCAACGATGGACGCAAACAAGATGAAGGGAGGATCTATGGGTTTGAGTTATCCGATGTTAACCAAAAGCAACTATACTGCTTGGGCGTTAAAGATGAGGGTGTTTATGCAAGCACACGGAGTCTGGGAGCATAGAACCAACTAATCCGAAGGCTACGATAGACGAGAGGACTGATAAGATTGCCCTGGCCATGATTTACCAGGGAATACCAGAAGAGAGTTTTGCTTTTCGATTGCAGACAAAAAGAAGGCTAAAGACGCCTGGAAAGCTATCAAAACTCTGTGCCAAGGAGCCGATAGAGTCAAAAAAGCAAGGATCCAGACTTTGAAAACGGAGTTTGAATCATTGCAGATGAAGAAACAATGATCAGCTTGATGATTTCTGCATGAGGACTCAATGGACTGGTAACAAACATCAGGGCACTCGGAGAAGAAATAAATGAATCATATGTGGTGAAAAAGTTACTAAGAGCTGTACCAACAAAATTTCTGCAAATAGCCTCAACGCTGGAGCAATTTGGGAATATGGAGACAATGACGGTTGAAGAGATTGTGGGATCTCTTAAGGCACATGAAGAAAGATTGAAAGGCCATACTGAAGGTGCTAGCAGTCAGTTACTGCTCACAGAGGATGAATGGGCTAAGAAAGAGAAGGATGAGTGTAAACTACTATTGACCAGAGAAGAGTGGCTAAGGGAACTGGAAAAACTGGAGCAGAGTCCACTGGTTACATGAAAGGGCGAGGTGCAAGGGATAAAAGCAAAATAAAATGTTACAATTGTAACAATTATGGACACTACGCAGCGGAGTGCAGAAAACCCCGTCGTACTAGAGAAGTTGACACAGGAGGTCCAATTGTCCAGGATGGATTGATGATGAACCAGCGCTATTATTAGCAAAGCATGCCGATTTAATGTTGTTGAATGAATAGGGGATGCGACCAAAACTCATAATAAATGACAAAGAAAATGAGTGGAGTCTAATGTATGGTATTTGGACATATGACGGGTGCAAAGTCAAAATTCAAGACTTTAGACGAGGGAGTAAATGGTCAAGTCAAGTTCGGGATGGATCAACAGTCAACATAGAAGGAAAAGGGTCAATAATCTTTAAATGTAAAATGGTGAGGAACGGACACTCCATGATGTTTGTTATATACCCAGTTTGTGCAGCAATATAATCAGCCTAGGTCAACTGTCAGAGGAAGAAAATAAAGTCGTGCTAAATGGAGACTATCTGTGGGTTTATGAGAAGAAAGGAGATTTATTGATGAAGGTAAAAAGATCTTCCAACAGGTTGTATAAGTTAATCATTGAGAATGTTGAGCCAGAGTGCTTATTTTATAGATCTGAAGAAGTAGCGTACCTGTGGCACACACGCTTGGGGCACATCAATTTCAAATCCATTGCTTTGATGTATAAGGACAGAATGGTGTATGGGCTGCCAAACATTATTCAACCAAAAGATGTTTTGTACGGGATGTTTGGTGTCGAAACAACAAGAAAGTCATTTCCATCGAAATCAAGCTACAGGGCCAGCAAGTCCTAGAGTTAGTCCATGGTGATTTGTGCGGTCCTATTGAACCTGCAACTGCTGGAGGTAACAAATATTCTTCCTTCTTGTTGATGATTTCAGTCGTGTCATGTGGATATACTTACTCAAAAGTAAAGACGAGGCTTTTAGTGCTTTTAAAAAATTTTGAGCGAAAGTTGAGGATGGAAATGGAAAAAAAAGTGAAGGTTTTTAGATCAGATCGAGGAGGAGAGTTTTCCTCAAGGGAATTCACTTCGTATTGTGAAGAGATTGGGATTGAGCGGCACTATACGGCCCCATACACGGCCCAACAAAATGGTGTTGTGGAGCGCAAAAATCGAACAGTGGTTGAAATGGCACGTAGCTACTTGAAAGAAACAAAGTTACCATCAGAATTATGGGGGGAGGCAGTTCGGCACTCAGTTTACATACTTAACAGGTTACCCACTCGAGCTCTGTCTGGACAAACACCTTATGAGGCTTGGACAGGTTCAAAGCCAAATATTAGTCATGTCCGTGTTTTTGGATGTTTGGCGCATATGAAAGTCCCACATGTGCACATAAAAAATTGGATGATCGAAGTATGCAAGTAATTAATCTTGGAAAGGAACCAAGTACTAAGGATTATCGCTTGTTTGATCCTATAAACAAACGAGTATATGTAAGTAGGGATGTTGTGTTCGATGAGTTAAAACACTGGCCTTGGAATCGATAAAAAGAGGAAGAAAGTTATGCTGGGTCTTTCTTAGTTCCTGAAATGCATACAGATATCGAGCAGTCTCAGCAAGAAGGTGCATAAAATGATGACATCTGGGAAGCTCGTGAAACAACACTTCCTCACTCACCATCGAGCTACCAAAATTCTGATAACTATGATGATAGCAGCGAGCCAAAGCGGTACAGAACGCTTAATGATATTTACAATAATTCAGAGGTAGTAGAAGTGGAGGACGAGTTACTTTTAGTGGGCCAGGAAGAACCTGTGAACTATGGGCAAGCAGTTAAAAAAAAGGGAATGGAAACAAGCAATGGACAAGGAGATTGAATCCATCGAAAAAAATGGAACTTGGGTACTAACGGAACTTCCAGACGGGCACAAGACCATAGGCCTAAAGTGGATATTCAAACTGAAGAAAGATGCAGACGGAAAAATAGTGAAACATAAAGCGCAACTCGTAGCAAAAGGCTACGCTCAAGAATATGGTGTGGATTTCGATGAAATTTTTGCCCCTGTGACTCGATTGGAGACTGTTCGCTTGTTACTAGCTTTATCTGTAAAAAATCAGTGGCAAGTGCATCATCTTGATGTGAAAACTGCGTTTCTGAATGGTAAAATTAACGAAGAGGTTTATGTGGCTCAACCAGAAGGATATGAAAATGAGGGAAAAGAACATCTTGTATATAAGCTTCTGAAGGCCTTGTACGGATTGCGCCAGGCCCCTCGAGCCTGGTATGGGAAACTCAACAGATGTTTGTTGGGACTTGGGTTCAAGCGTTGCCCGTATGAATATGCTGTATATACTAAGCAAGTAAGAGGTGAAAAGTTGATAATCGCAGTTTATGTAGATAATCTGTTGGTCACAGGTTCTAATATGGGCATCATTGAGGAGTTCAAGAAGCAAATGAACTCAAAATTTGAAATGAGTGATTTGGGAAAGCTAACGTACTATCTGGGAATTGAAGTTCAGCAAAAGGAGGGTTATATTAAGATAAAGCAGTCGAGTTACGCAAAGAAAATTCTGGAGAATGCAGGAATGATAGGATGCAATCCCACCAAGTACCCGATGGACCCAAAAGAACAGTTAACCAAAGATGAGGGAGGTAAAACAGTAGACACGACTCAGTATAAAAGTATGGTGGGTGGACTTCGTTACCTTGTTCATACAAGGCCTGACATTTCGTATGCTGTTGGCATCATAAGTCGTTACATGGAACGACCAACTGTTCTTCATCAAAATGCTGTAAAGAGGATACTTCGATATATAAAAGGCACGCTTGACTACGGACAGATCTATTCGAAACAGGGAGGTAATAACATTCTAACTTTGGCAGGTAATATTGATGACAGGAGGAGTATGAGTATTGTGGGTATGGTGTTTTATTTAAATGAAAACATGATCACATGGATGTCTCAAAAGCAGAAATGTGTAGCTTTGTCCTCCTGTGAGGCCGAATTCATGGCTGCCACAGCGGCCCTTGTGAAGGTATGTGGCTTCGAAATGTTTTAAGTCAGGTCATGAATGAATGCATAGGGCCAATTGTTCTATACATAGACAACAAGTCAGCTATAGATCTTGCCAAAAATCCTGTTTTCTATGGGCGCAGCAAGCATATTAGTATTCGTTATCATTTCATTCGGGAGTGTGTGGAGCGTGGGGAAATAGTCATAAAGCACATAGCTAGTGAACATCAACGAGCTGACATTTTGACAAAGGCACTGTCCACCATCAAGTTTGAGAGAATGAGGGAACTTCTGGGAGTAAAGGAACTTGTCTGAGAGTTTAAGATTAAGGGGGAGAGTGTTGGAGTTATAATCTTAAACTTATTTGTTTTTATTATGCAATTTTAGTCGTTAGTAAAATTAGGTTTCGGTTCAATAGTTTTTGTCTTAAATTATTTTAGATCTTTTCTTATTTGATGATGATTTTGGTAAAATTAATAAAAAAAACTGAGTTTGGGAGTCCTATAGTGCCATAGATTTTATTTTCATCTGTGTTGGACTTGGATTGTATGTTAAACTTGAATGAATTTTGGTAAAACTTATTGAATGGATGTTAAATTTGAACACATTAAAAGTATATGGCAAATTGCAAATATATTTCTTTAGGAGAAAATATCTTCTATTTAAAATGTCTTCTTTTGTTTTTGTTCGGTTGATATCCATTTGTCAAATGCTAGATATTGTATTTTCAGTATACTTTTTTAGGTTTTCTTATAGCTTGTAGTTTTTACATCATCCAAAAACAAATTTTGCAGTCAAAGATTGCAGCTACCTCTAGCGAGGAAATGCATATCCATCAAAAGTTAGTTAGCAGATAAGTATAGATGACTGTGGATGATTAATTGCTTTGTCACTATGTACAGCTGTCAAAAAATCATGCATAGCTAGTAGTATATAATGTATTCGCAGAGTACATTGAAGATATATAACATTTGTAATCACACTTGTAATATAGAAGAAATTAGAGCAAAAATGATGCACCTGATGAGTTTTTCTTCCACTGCTAAAAAGTTAGATGGATTGCACTAATTTTGCTACTAGCTTCTCCTGGTAATCAATTTTCATCGCCAGATTTATGTAATTCACACACTTCAGTATAGGCTTTGGTTTTTATCATGCTGCTTCATAATATGTGTACACTATTGTAATGATCTTTTTGGTTTCAGTGTGTGCAATCGGAGTTAATAAGCAATCTGCGGGCTGTTCTATCAAATGCAAAGGGTTGGACATGAACTGCAACGACGAGTGCAAAGACTCAGGATATGCTGCAGGAGTTTGTCTACCACCATTCAGGGACTGTTGTTGTTTGTTCAAGAATAGTTATCAGATGGTGTAGAAGAAACTTGCTAAATATTTGTAAAACAGTGTAGTTACAAGTTTACTGCTTTGTTCATACTATTGTATTCACTTTATATATAAAATTTTCAGAGGGTGTTCTCTATCATTGTACCAATGTACACACACAATGATATTTATATATAAAATTTTCAGAGGGTGTTCTGATACTCATTTTCTTGTCATTTTGTGCAGTAATTTTTTTTAACCTCTTTGGAACGCTATCGAGGCGGGGAGTGGCAAAGGATGAGACGTTAAATGAAATTGCAGCTACTGAATTTAATAATGGATTTTTGAGGGGAACAGAATTTTCTATTTTTTTACCGACAACAAATGCCACTTAAAGATATTTAATGTTTATAAATAATTTGTTTGTCGTCTCATGATGGAAAGAGGTGGAGTCAAGATGAAATGGTGGCTATTAAATTTAAAATAGTTTTGTGCTGATTTTTAAGGAGAGAAACATAGTTTTCTAAATTCTCACCAACTGTAGATGTAATTTAAAGATATTTAGTATTTATGAACAAATTGTTTGTCGTCTCATGATCTGTGATTATCAGTGCTTCACTTGAAGTACTTGAAATTTTTGTAACCTCAGAGTACATGCATAATAATCAGCGTAATATGTCTATGACTGATAACTGTGTACATAATTTGTTCAAGGATAAATGTCAGAGAATTAACATAAGTATGCAAAATAAAAAGAAGTTCAATCATAATAGCAAATTGTAGTTCAGCTCTGCATCAAGTATTGTTAAGTGATTATAGATGAATAGCTTCGATATTTACTATTTCTAATTTCATGCTTTCGAACACAAATAATCAAATGTATACAATTTATTTAGTTAACTATAACCCTAGTGATAGCCTATAATATCACGGGCCCGTCGGTAAGAGCCCAAGACCCAATAAGAAGGGCTCAGGGACCATTCAGCAATAACTCTGGCAGACCCCAGGACACGTGGCAGTATCACCACCATCCAGGTAGCCCGGACCCAGAACGTTCCTACGGTCCGGATTCAATAGAACACCAGCTCATCATGGACGTCCACACGTCCTACAGTCCAAAAACCACACCTACAGTCCATATCAAAAGGTACAGACCCCTAAACCCTAATGGGAAGCCTATAAAAGGCTGAACAAAAGGGGTATAAAAGGGGTATAAGGGGTTACTTCATCTCTCATATACACACACACCACAATATACTCGTATAATTCCCGTTTTACCCCTTTCAAAACCCTTTCTAATTTTCACGCCGGAGGTGCCGCGGGGACGCCACCCCCTCCGGTTCTATTTTGTAGGTTCCCACCCTATAGCTACACCGCACGCCGCCGTCATTTCTGTCCAACCGGAGTTCGGGTCCGGGTTCAACAAGGAAGGGATCCCAGGGTGATTCGGGATTATCAACTAGTTTATATCTCAGTTGTGTATAATTTTATTTCTTTCAGTCGAGCTAAAACATGTAAAACTATTAACTATTCATGTTTGTGACTGGATAGAAACCTCATATTAGCTTCTTTTGTATTAAACATAAATGAGTGAGAACCATCCTTGTAGTAAACTCATGAAACCCCAAAATATACTATTTACTTATCATTGCTCACAGAAAGATAAAGTTTTTACGAAGATAATATTTAAGATGTCGGTGAATTCGGTATACCTGAACTATTTTAATGCCTTTTTAATGAAGGAAATATTTAAAAATATTAGTCTTTTTTTGAAAATGAATAATATACCACACAATAATATTATCAATGCGCCACCTTTATACTCAATACGCAAACATGTTGTTATAACTTATTTCGATTATCTGTAGTTGAGTAATTATAATTGAACAAGTAAGCTCACAAGCGGATAGATAGAGATGAGGGATGGTGGTTTGTCCGTATGTATAGTGGTCAATACCTCATATTTCATTAGTTATCTGTAATTGAGTAATTATAATTCAACAAGTAAGTTCACAAGAGTATTTCTTTCATTGCCAAGGAACTTTTGTGACATGGATTACACTTATTTTGCTAATCGTCTTGCTTGGTATAGTTCATCACTGAGTTTTCATGCATACGCTTGTGTGCCTTTTTTTCCGTATGTTGCATGTGCACAGAAGCGCACACTGCAAGATCACAGTGTTTATATAACAAACTTGATGTCCAAGGTTATATCCAAAATATCATGGTGCATTTTTTTATTTTATAGCCTTTGATGTACATCATTAAATGTATCTGCATCTGCGATTAGAGAGAAAGGAACAATTGGAGAATGTTTTGGAAAATGCGCAGACTTGGGGATTGATTGTGATGAGTTATGGAGAGACTCAGGGTTTCGTGGAGGAGGTTGCATTCCTATACAAAAAGATTGTTGTTGTGTTTATTCTTAATTAAACTATCATCCAAGAATATGTATCAAAGTCATTTCTCTGTACAAGTGGTTAATGTGCTTTCAATGGCTAATTGAATAAAATTAATGTGTGGATGTTCTGATTTTTCGTCCGTAGTCACTCTGCAGTACTTGTTATGACAATTCACAAATGAAGCATTAAGTTTTACTACTAAAAACCAATTTTCTTTTTAATAATTTGTCATTCCTCTTCCTAATGGACAAAATATTCAAAGGGAATATGTATAGCTGTGAACACAATATACGATTAATACATGTAATATAAGTGTGTGTGAATAACAGAAACCAACTAAAAGGATATGAATGAGAAATTCTCGAGTTCAGTCGGATAACTGTCTCCTTAAAACTATTACGACCGTTATTGTATGTGCGAGTCGTTAGTCTCCCAGATAAAACGAGAAGACGACGATGTTACGCGAACAGCACATTCGGTTAACTAGAAGAGCAACTGTGTGTTGTATATCAAATGAATCAATAACCCTAAGTCTGATACGATATTATATAAGCTCGAGGAAACGTGTGCGCTACTCCCCGCATAATTAATTAAAATACATTAATTATTCAGTCGGTTAATAAATCAAATTTGTAATTGAATCTGATTATTATTACCTCAAATCAATTATAATAATTCGTAGTCAAAAGGAAATTAAAATTTTAAAAGCCCAAAACTAGTGGAAATTACATTTGCAAAATTAGTCCGTGATTATTCAGGTCAATTTTTTGCTACATTCGTGTCCGCACATCGCACACGCGGGAAAGCTCGAACGCTTCGCAAGCCTCAGATTGTTCCTCGAAAGCCCAAGATTTGTACCCCTTGCGCGCGCACATAGGTGTTGGAGCAATACATAAGTAACACATTTTAACAATAAATAAGTGTTTTGCTATATAAAGTTATGGATGCTCCTTTTGTAAAACCAATGTGGGGCTTTCTTTTCTTCCACAAATTCATCATTACTAAGAGACTAACTTTGAATGATCATATTTCATCCATCTCTAAGTCATTTTGAGTGATTCAAAATGTCTCAGAAAACTCTCTCTGAGGAGAACGTATTCCAAGTGTCACTCGTTGCGCGCATGCAACATTTGTCCACTCAACTTATGACTCAAATTGACTTGATAATGTGGGACTACTACCCACATTTTCCAACAATAGCAGCATTGTGTAGTTCAGTCCGTATAACACTTTAAATTTAGACTTTCAGCTTAAGATGTTAACAAAGCTTATGTGGGTTCTTACAATTGCTTCAAGTTAAATATGAAAGTGGTCACTCAAGTGAACGGATATATGGTTGTGAACAGTATTCTTAATGGTATCATTTGAGTTGTCATAATAAAAATCAAAACATACTCTAATATATGCTCGAGAAGTAAAGTAATCTTTTATCGAGTTTTATATATTTTTCTTGAATGCTAATACAACCAAATTGAAGTTCGTGATTTCTAGTATTTTAGATAATAAATTTGAAATTTTATAATTTTAATAACTAATAATTTTAAACTTTGTAATTATTTAATTTTATATTAAATAAATTTCTTATAATCTAGATATAATATATAAAATACTAAAATTTATAATTTTTTCATTTGGTTGCGCTAGCATTCAAGAAAAATGTGTACAATTCAACAAACTGTTAATTTTACTTGTCGAGCACATATTATTAACTTTTACGTGTCAATATATATAATTAAGGAGTTGGACACCTGTCGCTATATTAAAAAGCCGTGTGTTTTAGCAATGCCACGAACATTAATTCTATGCCGCCACGTTTCTTGTTCTTTTTTTTCTTTTTCCCCAATTTGCTATTAATTTCTATAAATCTTTTTCTTCTAGCTCATTTCCAAATGTCTTAAGTTTGTACCATTATTATTTTCCCGATCTATTTCTCTATCCAAAACTCTCCTTTCACATTTTTTTACAAAATTAGATTTTGATTCACATATAACTTCAACTCTTCAACCACTTATCAATTTTATCGTCCCCAGAAGTATCATATCGTGCTATGTTGTTTGCTATTTCTTCCAATTCTTATTTTTTTCTTTCGTTTTCGTCTTATTATTCTAATCATTTCAAGATGTGGATATTTTTTCAAGTCAAATCGATAAGTTATTGCATACAATGGTTTTTAGAATATAAATTCTACAATTTTATTTAAATAGATGGATTCTTACTATTTTCAAGCCAACGAGATAGAATCGAAACCAATTTTTATGCTTTTCTTTTTCAAAACTTAAAATTTTCCCTTAAAATTATATTTACAGAGTGAAGGGAAATCTAATCCCAATCCAAATCGTGTATGTATATATTAAAAAAATTTATTTGTTATTTATTTTAACTTCGAGTTTCGGTTTGGTTTAAAGTTTGAACAAAATTTTACTATTTTTTTTTGCAAATTTCACAAAAGATAGGATCGAACTAAAATTTCATGGTTCATAACAGTTTTTAATTTACACTTCGTAGTAATAGATAGATCAGGTACAAACGATCTATAAACATTAGTCGACAATTCTATTGTGGCACAAAATTTTAAATATATTTCATAAGATTTTTCTTCCCGAAATGTTGGTATCCAGTATTTTTAAGCTCTTCAACTTAATTAGAGATTTATATTTTTTGAAAATATTGATTTTCATTTTCTAATATAACTCTATTTATGAATTTGTTGCAGCAAATAATGAAGAAATTGCTCCAAAAAAGATCGAGTTGCACCTTCAATGACTTGCTTTTGTAGGTAATTTATTTTATATTTATAAAATTTACATAATACTTGTGGACAATTTTTTAAAAGTCAATCATACTCAATCACGTCAATGCATCATGACTCATGAGTAAGTAGATTTTAATTTGAAAAGAGTACTATGAAATTTTATCAAATATGTTGTAAATAATTTATCATGCTTTCCTAGTATTTAATATATTTTAATGATACTTAACTGAGTTATATCTTTTTATCTTTAGTAAAATTAGGTTTCGGTTTAATAGTTTTCGTCTTAAATTATTTTAGATCTTTTTTTATTTGATGAGGATTTTGGTAAAATTAATAAAAAACTGAGTTTGGGAGTCCTATAGTGCCTTAGATTTTATTTTCATCTATGTTGGACTTGGATTGTTTGTTAAACTTGAATGAATTTTGTGAAACTTATTGAATGGATGTTAAATTTGAACATATTAAAAGTATATGATAAATTGCAAATATATTTTTTTATGAGAAAATGTCTTCTATTTAAAATGTCTTCTTTTGTTTTTGTTCGGTTGATATCCATTTGTCAAATGCTATATATCGTATTTTCTGTTGGAGTTATAATCTTAAACTTATTTGTTTTTATTATGAGTGATTTGGTAGAATAAGCAGTAGCAAGAATACAGGGATCATGGAGTCTGTTTAAGGAAAGTCATGGCATGTAGTCCCTGATTTTCTGGTAGCCAGTTGTTTAGCTTTCTATATGTAATAGTGCTGCAGAATAAAAAATTATTGTGTGGTCTTTTGACAAGCACAAACTTTGTTTCTATGTTCTTACTTCTAAACAGCTTATACATGTATCTATAACTGTTTGATCGTTTACAACACTTGGTATCAGAGCATTAAGGTTCAAAGTGATAGTTCGTGTTTATGTCAAAAGCAACGATGGACGCAAACAAGATGAAGGGAGGATCTATGGGTTTGAGTTATCCGATGTTAACCAAAAGTAACTATACTGCTTGGGCGTTAAAGATGAGGGTGTTTATGCAAGCACACGGAGTCTGGGAGGCAATAGAACCAACTAATCTGAAGGCTACGATAGACGAGAGGACTGATAAGATTGCCCTGGCCATGATTTACCAGGGAATACCAGAAGAGAGTTTGCTTTCGATTGCAGACAAAAAGAAGGCTAAAGACGCCTGGGAAGCTATCAAAACTCTGTGCCAAGGAGCCGATAGAGTCAAAAAAGCAAGGATCCAGACTTTGAAAACGGAGTTTGAATCATTGCAGATGAAGAACAATGATCAGCTTGATGATTTCTGCATGAGACTCAATGGACTGGTAACAAACATCAGGGCACTCGGAGAAGAAATAAATGAATCATATGTGGTGAAGAAGTTACTAAGAGCTGTACCAACGAAATTCCTGCAAATAGCCTCAACGCTGGAGCAATTTGGGAATATGGAGACAATGACGGTTGAAGAGATTGTGGGATCTCTTAAGGCATATGAAGAAAGATTGAAAGGCCATACTGAAGGTGCTAGCAGTCAGTTACTGCTCACAGAGGATGAATGGGCTAAGAAAGAGAAGGATGAGTGTAAACTACTATTGACCAGAGAAGAGTGGCTAAGGGAACTGGAAAAACTGGAGCAGAGTCCACTGGTTACATGAAAGGGCGAGGTGCAAGGGATAAAAGCAAAATAAAATGTTACAATTGTAACAATTATGGACACTACGCAGCGGAGTGCAGAAAACCCCGTCGTACTAGAGAAGTGACACAGGAGGTCCAATTGTCCAGGATGGATGATGATGAACCAGCGCTATTATTAGCAAAGCATGCCGATTTAATGTTGTTGAATGAATAAGGGGATGCGACCAAAACTCATAATAAATGACAAAGAAAAATGATTGGAGTCTAATGTATGGTATTTGGACATATGACGGGTGCAAAGTCAAAATTCAAGACTTTAGACGAGGGAGTAAATGGTCAAGTCAAGTTCGGGGATGGATCAACAGTCAACATAGAAGGAAAAGGGTCAATAATCTTTAAATATAAAAATGGTGAGGAACGGACACTCCATGATGTTTGTTATATACCCAGTTTGTGCAGCAATATAATCAACCTAGGTCAACTGTCAGAGGAAGAAAATAAAGTCGTGCTAAATGGAGACTATCTGTGGGTTTATGAGAAGAAAGGAGATTTATTGATGAAGGTAAAAAGATCTTCCAACAGGTTGTATAAGTTAATCATTGAGAATGTTGAGCCAGAGTGCTTATTTTATAGATCTGAAGAAGTAGCGTACCTGTGGCACACACGCTTGGGGCACATCAATTTCAAATCCATTGCTTTGATGTATAAGGACAGAATGGTGTATGGGCTACCAAACATTATTCAACCAAAAGATGTTTTTACGGGATGTTTGGTGTCGAAACAAACAAGAAAGTCATTTCCATCGAAATCAAGCTACAGGGCCAGCAAAGTCCTAGAGTTAGTCCATGGTGATTTGTGCGGTCCTATTGAACCTGCAACTGCTGGAGGTAACAAATATTTCTTCCATCTTGTTGATGATTTCAGTCGTGTCATGTGGATATACTTACTCAAAAATAAAGACGAGGCTTTTAGTGCTTTTAAAAAATTTTGAGCGAAAGTTGAGGATGGAAATGGAAAAAAAGTGAAGGTTTTTAGATCAGATCGAGGAGGAGAGTTTTCCTCAAGGGAATTCACTTCGTATTGTGAAGAGATTGGGATTGAGCGGCACTATACGGTCCCATACACGCCCCAACAAAATGGTGTTGTGGAGCGCAAAAATCGAACAGTGGTTGAAATGGCACGTAGCTACTTGAAAGAAACAAAGTTACCATCAGAATTATGGGGGGAGGCAGTTCGGCACTCAGTTTACATACTTAACAGGTTACCCACTCGAGCTCTGTCTGGACAAACACCTTATGAGGCTTGGACAGGTTCAAAGCCAAATATTAGTCATGTCCGTGTTTTTGGATGTTTGGTGCATATGAAAGTCCCACATGTGCACATAAAAAAATTGGATGATCGAAGTATGCAAGTAATTAATCTTGGAAAGGAACCAAGTACTAAGGCTTATCGCTTGTTTGATCCTATAAACAAACGAGTATATGTAAGTAGGGATGTTGTGTTCGATGAGTTAAAACACTGGCCTTGGAATCGACAAAAAGAGGAAGAAAGTTATGCTGGGTCTTTCTTAGTTCCTGAAATGCATACAGATATCGAGCAGTCTCAGCAAGAAGGTGCAGAAAATGATGACATCTGGGAAGCTCGTGAAACAACACCTCCTCACTCACCATCGAGCTACCAAAATTCTGATAACTATGATGATAGCAGCGAGCCAAAGCGGTACAGAACGCTTAATGATATTTACAATAATTCAGAGGTAGTAGAAGTTGAGGACGAGTTACTTTTAGTGGGCCAGGAAGAACCTGTGAACTATGGGCAAGCAGTTAAAAAAAGGGAATGGAAACAAGTAATGGACAAGGAGATTGAATCCATCGAAAAAAATGGAACTTGGGTACTAACGGAACTTCCAGACGGGCACAAGACCATAGGCCTAAAGTGGATATTCAAACTGAAGAAAGATGCAGACGGAAAAATAGTGAAACATAAAGCGCAACTCGTAGCAAAAGGCTACGCTCAAGAATATGGTGTGGATTTCGATGAAATTTTTGCCCCTGTGACTCGATTGGAGACTGTTCGCTTGTTACTAGCTTTATCTGCAAAAAATCAGTGGCAAGTGCATCATCTTGATGTGAAAACTGCGTTTCTGAATGGTGAAATTAACGAAGAGGTTTATGTGGCTCAACCAGAAGGATATGAAAATGAGGGAAAAGAACATCTTGTATATAAGCTTCTGAAGGCCTTGTACGGATTGCGCCAGGCCCCTCGAGCCTGGTATGGGAAACTCAACAGATGTTTGTTGGGACTTGGGTTCAAGCGTTGCCCGTATGAACATGCTGTATATACTAAGCAAGTAAGAGGTGAAAAGTTAATAATCACAGTTTATGTAGATAATCTGTTGGTCACAGGTTCTAATGTGGGCATCATTGAGGAGTTCAAGAAGCAAATGAACTCAAAATTTGAAATGAGTGATTTGGGAAAGCTAACGTACTATCTGGGAATTGAAGTTCAGCAAAAGGAGGGTTATATTAAGATAAAGCAGTCGAGTTACGCAAAGAAAATTCTGGAGAATGCAGGAATGATAGGATGCAATCCCACCAAGTACCCGATGGACCCAAAAGAACAGTTAACCAAAGATGATGGAGGTAAAACAGTAGACACGACTCAGTATAAAAGTATGGTGGGTGGACTTCGTTACCTTGTTCATACAAGGCCTGACATTTCGTATGCTGTTGGCATCATAAGTCGTTACATGGAACGACCAACTGTTCTTCATCAAAATGCTGTAAAGAGGATACTTCGATATATAAAAGGCACGCTTGACTACGGACAGATCTATTCGAAACAGGGAGGTAATAACATTCTAACTTTGGCAGGTAATATTGATGACAGGAGGAGTATGAGTATTGTGGGTATGGTGTTTTATTTAAATGAAAACATGATCACATGGATGTCTCAAAAGCAGAAATGTGTAGCTTTGTCCTCCTGTGAGGCCGAATTCATGGCTGCCACAGCGGCCCTTGTGAAGGTATGTGGCTTCGAAATGTTTTAAGTCAGGTCATGAATGAATGCATAGGGCCAATTGTTCTATACATAGACAACAAGTCAGCTATAGATCTTGCCAAAAATCCTGTTTTCTATGGGCGCAGCAAGCATATTAGTATTCGTTATCATTTCATTCGGGAGTGTGTGGAGCGTGGGGAAATAGTCATAAAGCACATAGCTAGTGAACATCAACGAGCTGACATTTTGACAAAGGCACTGTCCACCATCAAGTTTGAGAGAATGAGGGAACTTCTGGGAGTAAAGGAACTTGTCTGAGAGTTTAAGATTAAGGGGGAGAGTGTTGGAGTTATAATCTTAAACTTATTTGTTTTTATTATGCAATTTTAGTCGTTAGTAAAATTAGGTTTCGGTTCAATAGTTTTTGTCTTAAATTATTTTAGATCTTTTCTTATTTGATGATGATTTTGGTAAAATTAATAAAAAAAACTGAGTTTGGGAGTCCTATAGTGCCATAGATTTTATTTTCATCTGTGTTGGACTTGGATTGTATGTTAAACTTGAATGAATTTTGGTAAAACTTATTGAATGGATGTTAAATTTGAACACATTAAAAGTATATGGCAAATTGCAAATATATTTCTTTAGGAGAAAATATCTTCTATTTAAAATGTCTTCTTTTGTTTTTGTTCCGTTGATATCCATTTGTCAAATGCTAGATATTGTATTTTCAGTATACTTTTTTAGGTTTTCTTATAGCTTGTAGTTTTTACATCATCCAAAAACAAATTTTGCAGTCAAAGATTGCAGCTACCTCTAGCGAGGAAATGCATATCCATCAAAAGTTAGTTAGCAGATAAGTATAGATGACTGTGGATGATTAATTGCTTTGTCACTATGTACAGCTGTCAAAAAATCATGCATAGCTAGTAGTATATAATGTATTCGCAGAGTACATTGAAGATATATAACATTTGTAATCACACTTGTAATATAGAAGAAATTAGAGCAAAAATGATGCACCTGATGAGTTTTTCTTCCACTGCTAAAAAGTTAGATGGATTGCACTAATTTTGCTACTAGCTTCTCCTGGTAATCAATTTTCATCGCCAGATTTATGTAATTCACACACTTCAGTATAGGCTTTGGTTTTTATCATGCTGCTTCATAATATGTGTACACTATTGTAATGATCTTTTTGGTTTCAGTGTGTGCAATCGGAGTTAATAAGCAATCTGCGGGCTGTTCTATCAAATGCAAAGGGTTGGACATGAACTACAACGACGAGTGCAAAGACTCAGGATATGCTGCAGGAGTTTGTCTACCACCATTCAGGGACTGTTGTTGTTTGTTCAAGAATAGTTATCAGATGGTGTAGAAGAAACTTGCTAAATATTTGTAAAACAGTGTAGTTACAAGTTTACTGCTTTGTTCATACTATTGTATTCACTTTATATATAAAATTTTCAGAGGGTGTTCTCTATCATTGTACCAATGTACACACACAATGGATATTTATATATAAAATTTTCAGAGGGTGTTCTGATACTCATTTTCTTGTCATTTTGTGCAGTAATTTTTTTTTAACCTCTTTGGAACGCTATCGAGGCGGGGAGTGGCAAAGGATGAGACGTTAAATGAAATTGCAGCTACTGAATTTAATAATGGATTTTTGAGGGGAACAGAATTTTCTATTTTTTTACCGACAACAAATGCCACTTAAAGATATTTAATGTTTATAAATAATTTGTTTGTCGTCTCATGATGGAAAGAGGTGGAGTCAAGATGAAATGGTGGCTATTAAATTTAAAATAGTTTTGTGCTGATTTTTAAGGAGAGAAACATAGTTTTCTAAATTCTCACCAACTGTAGATGTAATTTAAAGATATTTAGTATTTATGAACAAATTGTTTGTCGTCTCATGATCTGTGATTATCAGTGCTTCACTTGAAGTACTTGAAATTTTTGTAACCTCAGAGTACATGCATAATAATCAGCGTAATATGTCTATGACTGATAACTGTGTACATAATTTGTTCAAGGATAAATGTCAGAGAATTAACATAAGTATGCAAAATAAAAAGAAGTTCAATCATAATAGCAAATTGTAGTTCAGCTCTGCATCAAGTATTGTTAAGTGATTATAGATGAATAGCTTCGATATTTACTATTTCTAATTTCATGCTTTCGAAAATAATCAAATGTATACAATTTATTTAGTTAACTATAACCCTAGTGATAGCCTATAATATCACGGGCCCGTCGGTAAGAGCCCAAGACCCAATAAGAAGGGCTCAGGGACCATTCAGCAATAACTCTGGCAGACCCCAGGACACGTGGCAATATCACCACCGTCCAGGTAGCCCGGACCCAGAACGTTCCTACGGTCCGGATTCAATAGAACACCAGCTCATCATGGACGTCCACACGTCCTATAGTCCAAAAAACCACAGCTACAGTCCATATCAAAAGGTACAGACCCCTAAACCCTAATGGGAAGCCTATAAAAGGCTGAACAAAAGGGGTATAAAAGGGGTATAAGGGGTTACTTCATCTCTCATATACACACACACCACAATATACTCGTATAATTCCCGTTTTACCCCTTTCAAAACCCTTTCTAATTTTCACGCCGGAGGTGCCGCGGGGACGCCACCCCCTCCGGTTCTATTTTGTAGGTTCCCACCCTATAGCTACACCGCACGCCGCCGTCATTTCTGTCCAACCGGAGTTCGGGTCCGGGTTCAACAAGGAAGGGATCCCAGGGTGATTCGGGATTATCAACTAGTTTATATCTCAGTCGTGTATAATTTTATTTCTTTCAGTCGAGCTAAAACATGTGAAACTATTAACTATTCATGTTTGTGACCGGATAGAAACCTCATATTAGCTTCTTTTGTATTAAACATAAATGAGTGAGAACCATCCTTGTAGTAAACTCATGAAACCCCAAAATATACTATTTACTTATCATTGCTCACAGAATGATAAAGTTTTTACGAAGATAATATTTAAGATGTCGGTGAATTCGGTATACCTGAACTATTTTAATGCCTTTTTAATGAAGGAAATATTTAAAAATATTAGTCTTTTTTTGAAAATGAATAATATACCACACAATAATATTATCAATGCGCCACCTTTATACTCAATACGCAAACATGTTGTTATAACTTATTTCGATTATCTGTAGTTGAGTAATTATAATTGAACAAGTAAGCTCACAAGCGGATAGATAGAGATGAGGGATGGTGGTTTGTCCGTATGTATAGTGGTCAATACCTCATATTTCATTAGTTATCTGTAATTGAGTAATTATAATTCAACAAGTAAGTTCACAAGAGTATTTTTTTCATTGCCAAGGAACTTTTGTGACATGGATTACACTTATTTTGCTAATCGTCTTGCTTGGTATAGTTCATCACTGAGTTTTCATGCATACGCTTGTGTGCCTTTTTTTCCGTATGTTGCATGTGCACAGAAGCGCACACTGCAAGATCACAGTGTTTATATAACAAACTTGATGTCCAAGGTTATATCCAAAATATCATGGTGCATTTTTTTATTTTATAGCCTTTGATGTACATCATTAAATGTATCTGCATCTGCGATTAGAGAGAAAGGAACAATTGGAGAATGTTTTGGAAAATGCGCAGACTTGGGGATTGATTGTGATGAGTTATGGAGAGACTCAGGGTTTCGTGGAGGAGGTTGCATTCCTATACAGAAAGATTGTTGTTGTGTTTATTCTTAATTAAACTATCATCCAAGAATATGTATCAAAGTCATTTCTCTGTACAAGTGTTAATGTGCTTTCAATGGCTAATTGAATAAAATTAATGTGTGGATGTTCTGATTTTTCGTCCGTAGTCACTCTGCAGTACTTGTTATGACAATTCACAAATGAAGCATTAAGTTTTACTACTAAAAACCAATTTTCTTTTTAATAATTTGTCATTCCTCTTCCTAATGGACAAAATATTCAAAGGGAATATGTATAGCTGTGAACACAATATACGATTAATACATGTAAAATAAGTGTGTGTGAATAACAGAAACCAACTAAAAGGATATGAATGACAAATTCTCGAGTTCAGTCGGATAACTGTCTCCTTAAAACTATTACGGCCGTTATTGTATGTGCGAGTCGTTAGTCTCCCAGATAAAACGAGAAGACGACGATGTTACGCAAACAGCACCTTCGGTTAACTAGAAGAGCAACTGTGTGTTGTATATCAAATGAATCAATAACCCTAAGTCTGATACGATATTATATAAGCTCGAGGAAACGTGTGCGCTACTCCACGCATAATTAATTAAAATGCATTAATTATTCAGTCGGTTAATAAATCAAATCTGTAATTGAATCTGATTATTATTACCTCAAATCAATTATAATAATTCGTAGTCAAAAGGAAATTAAAATTTTAAAAGCCCAAAACTAGTGGAAATTAAATTAGCAAAATTAGTCCGTGATTATTCAGGTCAATTTTTTGCTACATTCGTGTCCGCACATCGCACACGCGGGAAAGCTCGAACGCTTCGCAAGCCTCAGATTGTTCCTCGAAAGCCCAAGATTTGCACCCCTTGCGCGCGCACATAGGTGTTGGAGCAATACATAAGTAACACATTTTAACAATAAATAAGTGTTTTGCTATATAAAGTTTATATAAAGTTATGGATGCTCCTTTTGCAAAACCAATGTGGGGCTTTCTTTTCTTCCACAAATTTATCATTACTAAGAGACTAACTTTGAATGATCATATTTCATCCATCTCTAAGTCATTTTGAGTGATTCAAAATGTCTCAGAAAGCTCTCTCTGAGGAGAACGTATTCCAAGTGTCACTCGTTGCGCGCATGCAACATTTGTCCACTCAACTTATGACTCAAATTGACTTGATAATGTGGGACTACTACCCACATTTTCCAACAATATCATCATTGTGTAGTTCAGTCCGTATAACACTTTAAATTTAGACTTTCAGCTTAAGATGTTAACAGAGCTTATGTGGGTTCTTACAATTGCTTCAAGTTAAATATGAAAGTGGTCACTCAAGTGAACGGATATATGGTTGTGAACAGTATTCTTAATGGTATCATTTGAGTTGTCATAATAAAAATCAAAACATACTCTAATATATGCTCGAGAAGTAAAGTAATCTTTTATCGAGTTTTATATATTTTTCTTGAATGCTAATACAACCAAATTGAAGTTCGTGATTTCTAGTATTTTAGATAATAAATTTGAAATTTTATAATTTTAATAACTAATAATTTTAAACTTTGTAATTATTTAATTTTATATTAAATAAATTTCTTATAATCTAGAAATAATATATAAAATACTAAAATTTATAATTTTTTCATTTGGTTGCGCTAGCATTCAAGAAAAATGTGTACAATTCAACAAACAGTTAATTTTACTTGCCGAGCACATATTATTAACTTTTACGTGTCAATATATATAATTAAGGAGTTGGACACCTGTCGCTATATTAAAAAGCCGTGTGTTTTAGCAATGCCACGAACATTAATTCTATGCCGCCACGTTTCTTGTTCTTTTTTTTCTTTTTCCCGAATTTGCTATTAATTTCTATAAATCTTTTTCGTCTATCTCATTTCCAAATGTCTTAAATTTGTACCATTATTATTTTCCCGATCTATTTCTCTATCCAAAACTCTCCTTTCACATTTTCTTACAAAATTAGATTTTGATTCACATATAACTTCAACTCTTCAACCACTTATCAATTTTATCGTCCCCAGAAGTATCATATCGTGCTATGTTGTTTGCTATTTCTTCCAATTCTTATTTTTTTCTTTCGTTTTCGTCTTATTATTCTAATCATTTCAAGATGTGGATATTTTTTCAAGTCAAATCGATAAGTTATTGCATACAATGGTTTTTAGAATATAAATTCTACAATTTTATTTAAATAGATGGATTCTTACTATTTTCAAGCCAACGAGATAGAATCGAAACCAAATTTTATGCTTTTCTTTTTCAAAACTTAAAATTTTCCCTTAAAATTATATTTACAGAGTGAAGGGAAATCTAATCCCAATCCAAATCGTGCATGTATATATTAAAAAATTTGTTGTTATTTATTTTAACTTTCGAGTTTCGGTTTGGTTTAAAGTTTGAACAAAATTTACTATTTTTTTTTTGCAAATTTCATAAAAGATCGGATCGAACTAAAATTTCATGGTTCATAACGGTTTTTAATTTACACTTCGTAGTAATAGATAGATCAGGTACAAACGATCTATAAACATTAGTCGACAATTCTACTGTGGCACAAAATTTTAAATATATTTCATAAGATTTTTCTTCCCGAAAATGTTGGTATCCAGTATTTTTAAGCTCTTCAACTTAATTAGAGATTTATATTTTTTGAAAATATTGATTTTCATTTCTAATATAACTCTATTTATGAATTTGTTGCAGCAAATAATGAAGAAATTGCTCCAAAAAAGATCGAGTTGCACCTTCAATGACTTGCTTTTGTAGGTAATTTATTTTATATTTATAAAATTTACATAATACTTGTGGACAATTTTTTTAAAAGTCAATCATACTCAATCACGTCAATGCATCATGACTCATGAGTAAGTAGATTTTAATTTGAAAAGAGTACTATGAAATTTTATCAAATATGTTGTAAATAATTTATCATGCTTTTCTAGTATTTAATATATTTTAATGATACTTAACTGAGTTATATCTTTTATCTTTAGTAAAATTAGGTTTCGGTTTAATAGTTTTCCTCTTAAATTATTTTAGATCTTTTTTTATTTGATGAGGATTTTGGTAAAATTAATAAAAACTGAGTTTGGGAGTCCTATAGTGCCTTAGATTTTATTTTCATCTGTGTTGGACTTGGATTGTTTGTTAAACTTGAATGAATTTTGTGAAACTTATTGAATGGATGTTAAATTTGAACACATTAAAAGTATATGATAAATTGCAAATATATTTCTTTATGAGAAAATGTCTTCTATTTAAATGGGTCTTTTTTTTTCTCTTTTGATAGTAGGTGTGCAAATTATTTTTCCAATGAACTTGAAAAAAAGTGGATGGGTGACAAGAACCTGTAAATATGTTTCTCAGGAGAAAATTTCAGCTATTTGAAATGTGACTTTTTTCTGTTTGGATAAGAGATTTTATATATACATATTAAGGAACTTTTGATAAAATGGGGATGGGTTACTGGAACTTGATGATCATAAATAATGAAATGATTTCAGGACCTTCAAGCGAACACTTCCGCAAGTGTGAGACTCAAATTACGCTTCAATCTTGGGTTTTCCGCTTTAACTTTTAATTATTAAATGTTTATTTTATATGAAAAATTATATTTACTCGCATTTTATCATAATATATTTAATGTCAATAATTTATAAGGAATACTGATTGGTAAATCGCTTTTTGATAATGCATATTCTCTAGATGCGTCTCCTCCCAAATAAATTTGTTTTTCTTCGGTTGATATTCATTTGTCAAATGCCTATATATCATATTTTCAGTATACTTTTTTAGGTTTTCTTATAGCTTGTAGTTTTTACATCATCCAAAAACAAATTTTGCAGTCAAAGATTGCAGCTACCTCTAGCGAGGAAATGCATATCCATCAAAAGTTAGTTAGCAGATAAGTATAGATGACTGTGGATGATTAATTGCTTTATCACTATGTACAGCTGTCAAAAAATCATGCATAGCTAGTAGTATATAATGTATTCGCAGAGTACATTGAAGATATATAACATTTGTAATCACACTTGTAATATAGAAGAAATTAGAGCAAAAATGGTGCACCTGAGTTTTTCTTCCACTGCTAAAAAGTTAGCGATATGGATTGCACTAATTCTGCTACTAGCTTCTCCTCGTAATCAATTTTCATCGCGAGATTTATGTAATTCACACACTTCAGTATAGGCTTTGGTTTTATCATGCTGCTTCATAATATGTGTACACTATTGTAATGATCTTTTTGGTTTCAGTGTCTGCAATCGGAGTTAATAAGCAATTTGCGGGCTGTTCTATGAAATGCAAAGAGTTGGACATGAACTGCACGACGAGTGCAAAGACTCAGGATATGCTGCAGGAGTTTGCCTACGCACCATTCAGGGACTGTTGTTGTTTCTTCTAGTAGTTAAAATCAGGACTGTTTGTTCAAGAATAGTTATCAGATGGTGTAGAAGAAACTTGCTAAATATTTGTACAACAGTGTAGTTACAAGTTTACTGCTTTGTTCATACTACTATTCACTTTATATATAAAATTTTCAGAGGGTGTTCTCTATCATTGTACCAATGTACAATGGATATTTATATATAAAATTTTCAGAATACTCATTTTCTTGTCATTTTGTGCAGTAAATTTTTTTTAACCTCTTTGGAACACTATCGAGGCGGGGAGTGGCAAAGGATGAGACGTTAAATGAAATTGCAGCTACTAAATTTAATAACGGATTTTTGAGGGGAACAGAGTTTCTAATTTTTTACCGACAACGAATGCCACTTAAAGATATTTAATGTTTATAAATAATTTGTTTGTCGTCTCATGATGGAAAGAGGTGGAGTCAAGATGAAATGATGGCTATTAAATTTAAAATAGTTTTGTACGGATTCTTAAGGAGAAAGAAACCGAGTTTTCTAAATTATCACCATCTATAAATGTAATTTAAAGATATTTACTGTTTATGAACAACTTGTTTATCGTCTCATTTCTGTGATTATCATCAGTGCTGCACTTAAAGTTCTTAAAATTTTTGTAACCTCAGAGTACATGCATAATGATCAGCGTAATATGTCTATGACTGATAAATGTGTACATAATTTGTTCAAGAATACTTGTCAGAGAATTAACATAAGTATGCAAAATAAAAAGAAGTTCAATCATACTAGCAAATTGTAGTTCAGCTCTACATCAAGTATTGTTAAGTGATTATAGATGAATAGCTTCGATATTTACTATTTCTATGCTTTCGAACACAAATAATTTAATCAAATATATACAATTTATTTAGTTAACAATAACATTAGTGATAGCCTATAATATCACAGGCATGGCGGTAAGAGCCAAAGGCCCAATAAGAAGGGCCCAGGGACCATTCAGCAATAACCTTGGCAGACCCCAGGACACGTGGCAGTATCACCACCGTCCAGGTAGTCTGGACCCAGAACGTTCCTACGGGTCCGGATTTAGTAGTAAACTAGCTCATCATGAACGTCCACACGTCCTACAGTCCAAAAAACACACCTACAGTCCAGATCAAAAGGTACAGACTCCTAAATCGTAATGGGAAGCCTATAAAAGGCTGAACAAAAGAGGTATAAGGGGTTACTTCGTCTCTCATATACGCACACGCCACAATATACTCGTATAATTCCCGTTTTACCCCTTTCTCCTTCATAACCCTTTCTAATTTTCACGCCGGAGGTGCCGCGGGGACGCCACCCCCCTCCGGTTCTGTTTTGTAGGTTCCCACCCTATAGCTACACCGCACGCCGCCGTCATTTCTGTCCAACCGGAGTTCGGGTCCGGGTTCAACAAGGAAGGGATCCCGGGGTGATTCGGTATTATCAACTGGTTTATATCTCAGTTGTGTATAATTTTATTTCATTCAGTCGAGCTAAAACATGTGAAACTATTAACTATTCATGTTTGTGACTGGATAGAAACCTCATATTAGCTTCTTTTGTATTAAACATAAATGAGTGAGAAACATCCTGGTAGTAATTAAACCCATGAAACCCCAAAATATACTATTTACTTATCATCGCTCACAGAAAGATAAAGTTTTTACAAAGATAATATTTAAGATGTCTGTGAATTCGGTATACCTGAACTATCTTAATGCCTTTTTAATGAAGGTAATATTTAAAAATATTAGTCTTTTTTGAAAATGAATAATATACCACACAATAATATTATCAATGCGCCAACTTTATACTCAATATGCAAACATGTTGTTATAACTTATTTTTGTTATCTGTAGTTGAGTAATTATAATTGAACAAGTAAGCTCACAAGCGGATAGATAGAGATGAGGGATGGTGGTTTGTCCGTATGTATTGTGGTCAATACCTCATATTTCATTAGTTATCTGTAATTGAGTAATTATAATTCAACAAGTAAGTTCACAAGTGTATTTCTTTCATTGCCAAGGAACTTGTGACACAGATTACACTTATTTTGCTAATCGTCTTGCTTGGTACAGTTCCTCACTGAGTTTATATGCATACGCTTGTGGCCTTTTCTCCCTATGTTGCATGTGCACAGAAGCGCACACTGCAAGATCCCGGTGTTTATATAACAAACTTGATGTCCAAGGTTATATCCAAAATATCATGGTGCATTTTTTTATTTTATAGCCTTTGATGTACATCATTAAATGTATCTGCATCTGCGATTAGAGAGAAAGGGATAATTGGAGAATGTTTTGGAAAATGCACAGACTTGGGGATTGATTGTGATGAGTTATGGAGAGACTCGGGGTTTCGTGGAGGAGGTTGCATTCCTATACAGAAAGATTGTTGCTGTGTTTATTCTTAATTAAACTATCATCTAAGAATATGTATCAAAGTCATTTCTCTGTACAAGTGTTAATGTGCTTTCAATGGCTAATTGAATAAAATTAATGTGTGGGTGTTCTGATTTTTCGTCCGTTGTCACTCTGCAGTACTCGTTATCATAATTGACAAATGAAGCATTAAGTTTGTTGGGATTTAATCTAAACTTTTTTTTTTAGTTGTTATTATTTAATAATTATTATGTGGATTGTTTTATTTACATGACTTGGTCATGCAGCAGTAGAGAGTTTTTAGGAAGTTTGAATAAGGTCTCAGTAGTGGATACGTGTTAGTAATCTTGTTAGTAGTTTTGTTTATTTTCATGCCACCTTGTTAGGCATCAGTTTCTATTTATTAACGTTGTAACCATCTTTTTTATTATCACTGATAATACATTTTGTTTTCCCAGTTTTACAAGAATAAACACCTTTGTATGTATTTGTATTGCAGTGTTCAGTTTCTACATTTGGTATCCGAGCTCCACGTGTTGTATGCCCAAATATCAACCCAAACACACAAACGTAATCATGGAGATAACCAAGACAAAAGAAGGCTCTGTGGGTTTAAGCTATCCAATTCTAACGAAAAATAACTATACAATATGGTCCCTGAAAATGAAAGTTTTCATGAAGGCTCAAGGTGTTTGGGGTGCGATCGAAGAAGACCCACTATACCATAAATGGCCTACAGCAACACCAAGAAAATGTTACAACAGACCCAAAAAAGTGTTACCACAGCCAGAAAAAGGCCTAAGGTAACATAAAAATTAAAGTTGCTTTTTTTGAGTTACCTTTGGCCCCTAAGGTAACATTACTTTTGCCCTGCTGTAACATTCACTTTTGTGTTACAATAGCTGTCAAAGGTAACATTAATCTATGTCTATAGTATCACAATATGTATGTTACCTTTGGACTCAGAATTTTTAAAAAAAATGGGGCCCACATGTAGGGCCCACTGGTGGGCCCCATTTTGGGGCCTTATTTGTTTGCAAAGGTAACATACATAATGTGATACTATAGACATACTTTAATGTTACCTTTGATGCATATTGTAACAGTAATGTTTTGTATTATACCAATTTCTTTGTAACATTTTTAGTACCTAATGTAACATATTTTTCAAAAAAAAAATTGACAGGAATGGTTTGTAAATTCAACATGCCATAAAATCTTGTTTTTCATAAGTCAACCAAATAAACAATTTCAACCAAACTCCATATCAGTTTTCACAAACCCCCACCAAATACTGCGGTTTCACACAATTCGCCAACTCCACATACTCCAAAGAACAGTTACTTAGTCTAGGACGATAAATAAACATCCAAAAGCTAGTACGATAACACTTGTTACTAGTACGCAAAATAAGATATGTAAAAAGGTGCACATCTGAAATCTAAAGTCCAGAGCCTCCGGTAACTGTTGTGAGGTAATTGTCATTATCGCTGGTTGTGCTGAAATCTTGATGGTTGATTGTGATGCCTGGATTTGCGTCGGCTATTTTCTTAAGTAACCAGGCCATATTCTCCTACACCTTCTTGTTGACTTGCATATCCACTTCTTCTTGTACCTTCTTTGTCATCGATGCCTCGACTTCACTCACCAGAGTCTGCTTTATCTTTCATGCCAACTCCTGTACATAAGTATTTGTCGAACCAGCAGTACTGGAGTAAACTTTTGCAGCATCAGGACATCTTCCATGGAGCCAAGATGGCCCATGTTTTTTTCCATCAGAAAGTAGTTCCTCGTTGGGATCTTCGCTCGTACTGATTTTTTCCTTAATCTTTTTCTACATACCAGAAAAACAAACGAACACTCGGTCACACAATAATTTAAATGCTTCACTAACTAATTTCAAAATAACCGAACAATTTAATCCAATTAAATTCACAATTAGTAATCATTAAATAAAAAATGCATGCAGGTACATAAATAAAACTTCTAAACACCAAATAAATCATAAAACACAACTAATTAACCATCTTGCGACATTAACGGATATTCAGAAGCACTAAGATTAATAAAAAACACTTACAATCTTGTTTTTTATTTCTTCAGTGTTGGTCTTATACTCACGACCATCAGTACGCTCACGAGTCTCAACAAAAACCTCTGCTTCAGGTGGTGGACACTGATTCTTTGCCTTTTTTTCTGACAAAAATGAACAAGTTAGCCAAAAGAAATATAGAAATTAATTTCTAGATATATAGTAATATATGTAACCAGAAGGCTGCCCACATTCATATATTTGCGTAACAACTAGCTTATTGAGGTTAATTTGCGTAATTGAGATTCTGGCCATACCATATTGTTTCGAATTTGTGCGAAAGTCTTTGGACCAGTAGTGTGTGTGTCTGTATACTGACATCGACTTCTTGCATTTGTCGCTGCTCTTTTCTACAAAAATGTGAAATACCTTTATGTCACTTAGATCAAATATAAATACATAATTAAATATGAAAGTGCAAGGGGAATTAGAAAACCTTAATGCTTTCATCATTCCAGTACTCCAGCAACATCTTGAAACTCTCAAGGGGAATATCATTTGGACTATTTTCCATCCGTTCTTCATCAGTTTCAAATGCTTTATAATGCGCCTTCTTAATTCGGCTCTTACGTGTCTTCCAAGATGACTGAATGGTTTTCAACACCCATGTTTCACATTCATCAGGTATAATGTATCTTTGCTGGAAAAAGTCAACAAAATAAAGAACACAAGTACAGTTAATCAAAGGTAATGTTGCAGAAAAATAAATCACGATAATTAAACAATGTATGTGATACCTTGACATAATTCCACAGTGTATTTTTCAAAGTTTTCGGAACATCACGCCAAGAAACATAGGTAAATGACACGCATCGCTTTGCGAGTGTCCTCAAGAAGTTACTAAGTTCAGAAATTACTTTGTCCTCATCTGAAACGGGCTAGAACCTTTCATTCATCTGAAGGACAACTCGATGGTTCATATTTCTGGTATGAACCCTATCCATCCTCGTCGGTCCTCTCAGCCTTTTAGGAACTTCAACTACATATGAGCAAAAATTACTTGTAGGAAAATCAAACAAAGTAGGAATATTATAATAAATTTGATTATATTTATGGGTGTTTTTCTAATATGTCGTATTTCAAAGATTGATCTATAAAGATGTCTTATTTTTAGTTTTTATTTTTTTAATGGGTGTCTTTATAATAAGCAGCCTTTATTTTTAAAATGATAAATATAGATAACACATACCTTGGATTCTGGACACTCTAAAGTACCTACTGTCATAAAGAATACATTAATTCTCATAGGGGTTGTGTTTTAATAATTATATAAAAACACAAATAACAATTAACAGCATTATAGATTACATATGCTAATTAAATTTATGCAAGAAGTTTTACATCTATCACATAATTAACCATGGTTAACTTCACAATTTCATTAACTTAAATGACATAAATAACCTTATGCCAATTAACCTCAATTATAAGTAATTTACTAAACTGATGTAAATTAATCAATTATGGAAAATATATGAATGTGGGTAGCCTAAAAGTGAGTATTCTTTAAGGGGCCTTAAAGGAATAATTCCTTTATAAATAATCAGTTTATGTAATCATAAATAAAGGAAAGAAGATACCTGCTTCCTCCTCTTCTTCAATGTCCGGAAAAACATTTTCTTCAACAACATTTTCTGTAGCAGTCTTTGTAGTTGCAGTTGTACTTGGAGAAATTTTCGATGTCACTGCAGCTGCTTCCTTTTGGCGCTTTCGCATAGCCCAAAAAGCCTCCATTGAACCATTTGCTTCAATAGACGGTAGCTGAATCAGAGGTTCTGCAGGTTCCATATGTGATAATGACTGATTTTCCTTCTCAGTAGCATCCTCGGTTCCTTGCTTCTGTGATATAACAGTATTGGCTCGTGACCGTGTTGTTGGTCCACGTCCAATAAGCACCTTGCTTTTCTCATAAGTCTCAATGCCTACTTCCCATAGCTCATTCAGTTCATCAATTAAAGGTTGCATAAAGACATCTATATTATTCTTCGGAGACTCGGGACCAGATATGAGTGTCGAGAGAATTAGATTCTCTTGCTTCACACATCCAGGGGGAAAGGTTGTAGTTAACCAAAATAATTGGCCAAGTACTATGACTTATGTTCATAGTACGAAAAGGATTGAAACCATCAGCGGCTAGGCCCAATCTGATGTTTCTGTTCTCGGATGAAAATTGAGGATAACGAGCATCCAATGCCTTCCAAGCCTCTGCATCAGTGGGATGTCAAAGTTTGCCGTCCTTTTTTCGACCTTTGCATGCCATAACATCAGTTCTGATAACTCTTTGCTCATAAACATGCGTTGTAACCTTTTTTTGAGTGGAAAGTAGCGCATCACGTTTGCCGGGACCTTGTGAATTAACTTCTTCTCATTATTGTCCACGGCGCCTTTTTTTCCACTACGACCCACCTTGAAGCACCACAAGTTTTACAATTTTCTTCTTTTTCATTTTCAGCCCAAAACAGCATACAATTATTGGGGCAGGCGTGTATCCTTTGATAATCGAGCCCTAAATCTTTAATAACATTATTTGCCGCATTAAAAGACAAAGGAATGTGTGCTTCTGGAAAAGCATCTTTTATCAGCTCTAATAAATCCCCGAAACCCGACTCCGAAATCCCATGAATGCACTTTAAAGAGTACAACCTAATGATAAAACTTAAGCGGAAAATTTTTTGCAGCCCGGATATAAGGGCTGCTTTCCTTCTTCAAGATGGCCATAAAATTTTTTGGCATCATCATTCGGTCCAGTAGTATCATTAGTACGATGGAACATCTCGTTCAAATTATCTCCGAAGGTAAAGGAATCTTCAAAACCCATATTTTCTGCCCGTTCGATATCTATCCTATGATCTTTGCTCGAAACCTCACAAATCCAATTCGCATACAATGGACAAGGGCCATGACAAATAAGATGATCATAAATAAGATCTTGAGTATGCCACTTGCCATTTCTATAATTCTTGCAAGGGCACAACATTTCATCGCCTACGGAAAATTTGGGAAATGCATTTTCTAAAAAATCCTTTATCCCCTTAACGTAAGGTGTACTGTATTTTGGAAGGGTTATCCATTGACTTAGATCATCGTCCATCACTACAGAAAACAGGACAATAATGTTATATTCCTAAAGAAAACAACGTAGTCGTGAAACCATACACCCATATTGGTTATACATTCTAACAACACAACGCAGCCGTGAAGCCCTAAGCAGACCGAGGTAATATTTTATGTTCTCCTTTTCATTGGTTGTACATACTAATAACGACACAACCGTGAAACCCTAAACCCATATTAGATATGCGTACTAATAACAACGCAGAAGTGAAATCCTAAACCAATATTATAGATTATACGTATTAATAACAACACAACATAACAACGCAGCCCTGAAATCGTAAATCCATATTAGATTATACGTATCGAATCCATGTTATATGACCATGAATATACATGTGCATACACCCATTTCCGTATTATCCCACTCCTCCTACCTACCGAACTGTGACAGTTGATGTTAACAAAAATTTAAATACTCGTAAAGGGTTGAAACTCTCAGGAATAAAGGACAAATTAACATAAATGTAAATACTCATAAACAATTGCATTATAGAGACAATATCTACTTACACAATCAATTATATCCACTTGACTATGATGATTTACATGTAAGTTATAACTAAAGCCTAACATGAAAATCAACCGGATAAAAAGCAAATATCGAGAAACAAATTTAATACAAAAATCACACTTGCAGATCTACAAAAATAAAAAACCCCAATTCCAATTAAAATTACACAAAAACATGCATGAACATACATATATATGTATAAAATACACAAAAACACGCATGTAACAAATTAGAGAAGAAACTAACAGAAATAGACGAACATAGAGAGAAGAGAGAGAGAGAGAGAGAGAGAGAGAGCAGAGAGAAGAGAGGAGAGATAGAGAGAG
>NW_027420729.1:0-12603 GCF_009905375.1 Apium graveolens | reverse complement strand
TCTGCTTCTGACTTGGAGTAATTAAGATGTCATCGATGACACAATCATGAACTTATCCATATATTTCTTAAAGACTCGATTCATAAGATCCATGAATGCAGCATGTGCATTTGTTAGTCCAAACGCCATTATTAGGAACTCATAATTTCCAAATCTTGTTCAAAATGCTGTTTTGAGTATATCCGCTGCCTTAATCTTTAATTGGTGGTAACTAGATCTTAGGCCAATATTCGAAAAATACATAGCTCATTTTAATTGATCAAACAAATCATCGATTCGTGGTAGATGATATTTTTCTTGATAGTCAACTTATTGAGTTCGCGATAATCGATACATAATCTCATAATTCAATCTTTCTTCTTCACAAACAGAATTGGTGCACCCCATGGTGATACACTTGGTCGAATAACTCATTTACCTAGGAGTTTCTACAATTGCGTCGCTAGTTCTTTCATCTCAACGGGTGCCATATGATATGGATCTTTCAAAACTGGTTATGTTCCTGGAGCCAAATCAATAGTAAATTCAATCTCCATCATCCATATCATCTAACTTTTGCCCTCAGCAATATAAGCTTTTCCCTGTTGCTTTCTCAGAAGTGCTTCATACTTAGCTTCCAGTTCCAAATAAGCCTTGTCTTTATTAACCTTCTTTGGCTTCCTGCATTTTATGGCAAAGTGACCGAGTTCATCACAGTTGTAGCACCTAATCTTTGATCTGTCCACATATCCTGACTTGTAGCCCTTTTTTCCAGTTGTATTTAACTGATTCTTTCCTTTCCAGTTGCTGTTATAGGATGTTTGGCCTTTAACCTTAAAATATCTAGGCTTCTTGACTCTGATGTTTGAAAATTTTCTTGCTAGATTAGCCATAGATTGGTCCATTTCATCCAACTCACCAAGAGTATAGATCCTCTTTCAGCTCTAAAATGACTTGTTAATGAGGTTTCTTGTTTTTCTGCTCAACAGCTTGAACAACTTGAGTCTAGGGTTCTATTTCATCTTCATTCATTTTGTTGTCATTTGCTATCACGGCACTTGACACATCCACAACATGCCCTTGACTAGCTTTTAATGACTTTCTCTGCATCATTTCCAGCTCATAGGTTTTGTATCATAGGTTTTGAGAATACCATACAAAACCTCCAAAGTTAATCTTCATAAATCTCTTCCTTCTCTTATTGCAGAGATCTTTTGTCCAAGTGGTCAGGAAGAGTGAGCAAGAATTTCAGGTTAACTTCTTCAGCTTCATAGTACTTGTCATAAAGTTGCAAGTCATTTATCAGTTTGTTGAATCTCTCAAAAACCTCAGTTATGCCTTCTTTACGTTTAGCCATAAAACCCTCATACTGTGACACCAAAATCCTTCTCTGGTTAGATCTCACCTCTTCTGTTCCTACACACAAGATCTTTATATTCTCCCAGATTTGTTTAGCTGACTCATAATTGATAATGTTGTTGCACACTACATTATCAAAAGACTCAATGAGTATGAGTTGTAAGCCACTGTCAAGTGCAACCTTTTCTTTCTCTAGTTCTGTGTAGGTAGATGGATCTTCAGGACCAAAGTGTGCAGGAATGAGCATGTCTCCTTCTGTTGATTCAGGAATCCTTTCCATAGGAATAAAGGGTCCATGTCTAAGAATTTCAATGTACATTGGATTGGCCATCCTGATGAACAACATCATTTTCTTTTTTCACAGAGTGTAGTTCATCTTGTCAAAGGCACGAATCTTGATACTGGTGATTTTCTGTGCACTCATACTTCCAAGATCTTTATCTGTTTACTTTCACATTTTGCTCTGATACCACTTGTTAGGTATGAAATGCAACACAGAGGGGGGGATGTGTTTTCTTGAATTTTAATTAACAGTGAAAGTCTTTGGCTATTTGGAACAAAGCTGATGTATGAACTTGTAGTGATAAAATACTTAAATGTAAATATACAAGCAAATTATCAAAAACTCAATTGATTTATTAAAATAAAATTTGTCTTGCTATAAATATTTGTTCTTAAAGACAATAACCCAGCTACAATTCTTGAGAGAGAATACAAGATATTTCCTAGATCTTTTTGTACTAAACAAAGGACCCATGACATGCTTTATAGATCAACATGCACGAGATTATAAAACTTGCATTAAAATGAACTAACACAGTTTCTAAAGCTACTTTGTATATTTTTCATTTCCAGTGTTAGCAAATCTGTGCATAATCTAGTAGGTGTATGACCCTCCTTTGTCCAGTGAATCTCGATCCTTGTTCTTGTATTCTCCAAGTTGCTTTTGTAGTCTTTCTAATTCAGTGATAGAATTGTTTGTTGACTGATAATCTTGAATCTTCAAGCTGTCTGCATAATTATGAAGTTGTTTGTTGAGATCTCTTTTGTTCTGTAGAGATGTCACATATCGATAAGTGAAATGACTTATCGATATCTTGAGTTCTCTACATGTGTTAATGACTTGTCGAGGTCTTCAATTCTCTATAGGTAGAATGACTTGTCAATATCTCCAGTTTTCTACATAGGCTTTTGACTTGTCGATATCTCTAGTTCTCTACCAAAAAAATTGAGTTGTCGATATCTCTAGATCTCTACATGAAAAATTGACTTGTCGATACCTCCAGTTCTCTACATGGACTTTTTGACTTGTCAATATCTGAGTTCTCTATATACAGAATGACTTATCGATATCTTTTGGTACTTCTCTACAACTCATTTTGGACTTCTCTACATACTTCTCGATATTCCTTGATCTGTGACTTGTCAATATCTGACTTAGAAGATTTTTCCTAGAACAACATTATTTAAATCCAAGCTACTACAATTCTCTCTGAGGCATGATCAAGATTTGATCTTCTTTCAGAGTTTATTCCTTAGCTTGATGGTTGTTCATAGAAAATCCTCCAGCCTAATGTACTTAACATTTTTACAGACTCAAGAAATATAATTATAGAATATAAAATTAGATTATCATACAACTTATCCTTAGGGTTGTCAAGATGACTTAGTCTTGTTATGTATAGGCATGTATTACACAACAAAATTGATAAATGGTATCATGTGTGTTAGTTAAAAATGATGATATTAAATGTAGATGGTATAAATATTCCAGACAGTTATTTAATGAGTCTCGTATAAGTGAAGAGGAGATTGAGTGGGAAATAGTTTGTCAATCGCATTGTAGTTTTGTTATATAACTTATAAGTGGTAAAGAAATTGAGTGAATATTAAGGAAGATGGGTAAAGGTAAAGCCACGTGTCCGGATGAAATACCTATAGAGGTATGGTGGTGTTTAGGTAAGGAGGTGAATGATGGTTGGCACAACTATTCAATCTTATTTTTTGGACTGATAAGATTCCATATTAAAGAAGTTTTATTATGGTTATTCCAATTTACAAGAATAAGGGTGATGCTCAGAATTGTATAATTATCGTGGTATTAAAATTTTGAGTCATACTATGAAATTATTAGAGAGAGTGATTAAAATTAAGCTTGGTGTCTGAAAACCAATTTGGTTTTATGCCTGGTATGTCGACAACGGAGGCGATTCATCTTCTTAGGCGGAAAAATATAGGGAACGTAGTAGGGACTTGCATATGTTGTTTATAGATTTGGAAAAAACTTATGATAATGTTCAGTATAGAGTAATCTGGACAAGTTTGGAGAGTAAAGGATATATGTGAGAGCAATTCAAGAAATGTATTCTCGAGTGATGACTTGTGTCAGGACTCCTGTTGGTGTTACTTAATATTTTCTGGTCGAGATAAGACTTCATCAAGGATCATCATTAAGTTCATTTTTATTCGCAATAATTATAGATGTACTCACTAGAGGAATGCAGGATGATGTACCGTGGTGTGTATTTTTTGTAGATGACATAGTTATTGTTAAAGAGACAAATTAGGTGATTAATGAGAAGTTTGAACAATGGAGAGTTATATTGGAGACTTCGGGCTTGCGTGTTAGTCGTTCGAAAATTGAATAATTGTGGTGTAATTTTAGTAACGAACAAGATGAAAAGGGGTTGATGTTAGTGTTAGATATATTTGATAATGTCATGGCTAATATGTTTTATGTTTAGATTTCAGATCTTATTTGAACAGAACAAATCAGTACTTAACTGATCAGTACTTATACTGGACGTCAGAACTTAAGGGATATCAGTACTTATGTTATCAGGAGATAAGCATCAGGAGATAGATATCAGAACTTAAGTGCTGAAGGACGATCAGATAAGGACAGTAGCTGATTGAAGTTAAGAAGATCAAGATAAACATAAGAAGAGATATGCATGAAGAAGGAATTCCGTGAAGAATGGAATACTTGGAATAGAAGATATCTGATTGATATATTTTAGGAAGCAGAATTATATTCCATATCAATTAGCGATTATCTTGTAACTGTGTAGTATATAAACACAGACATAGGGTTTACACTATAAGTGTTATCATAATCGAGAATATTATTTACTGTAACCCTAGCAGCTCTCGTGATATTTTGTTCATCACTGAGAGATAACAGTTCCAGATTGTAACAGAGTTTATTGTTTCAATAAAGTTTGTTTTCTGTTACATAAGTTCTTGAAGTTTGATTTGATTGTAATAAACACTGTATTCACCCCCTCTACAGTGAAAGTGTGACCTAACAAGTGGTATCAGAGCCTTCTGTTAACACACATACAGTTAAAGATCCAAACACAATCATGTCTGACACAGAAACTCCAACTAAGCCTACCAAAACTGAGGAATCATCAAAGACATCAACTCAGAGTCGATATGAGACTATCAGAGTTCCCATATTGAGACCATCTGAATATCCCATATGGAAGGTAAGGATGACCATGTTTCTGGAAGCAACAGATCCAGAATACCTTGATAGAATCAAGGAAGGGCCTCACAAACCTACCAAGCTCGCTGTTGTAGTTGCAGGTGAAGCAGCAAAGACCGTACCAAAGGAAAAGAGTGATTACACTGCTGAAGATATAGCATCTATTGCTAAGGATGCCAAGGTACGACACTTATTGCATAGTGCCATTGATAATGTAATGTCAAACAGGGTAATCAACTGCAAGACTGCTAAGGAGATATGGGATGCACTGGAGACAAGGTGTCAAGGAACTGAAACAGTTAAGAAGAACAGGAAGACAATACTCACTCAAGAGTATGAACACTTTGACTCTAGGACTAATGAGTCATTGACTGATGTATATGATAGATTTGTCAAACTCTTGAATGACTTGTCATTAGTAAATAAGAAGTATGATCTTGAAGATACAAACCTTAAATTCCTGTTAGCTCTTCCTGAATGTTGGGATTTGAAGGCAACAACAATAAGAGACAACTACAATCTTGATGAAACAACTCTTGATGAAATCTATGGAATGCTCAAGACTCATGAACTTGAGATGGAACAAAGAAGCAAGAGGAAAGGAGGAAAGTCAAGGACAGTTGCTCTCAAGGCTGAAGAGGAATCCCCCAAACCACCTTCCTCAAAGAAAGACAAGGGTAAAGCTCTTATCATAAAGTCTGATACTGAGTCATCAAGTTCTGAGAGTGATGATGACTCAGATTCTGAAAGCTTGCCTGAAACTGATGCTGATGAGGAGATGATGAAGCTGTGTGCTCTTATGGTGAAAGGAATCACAAAGATTGCATACAGGAAGTTCAGGAAGGGAAAGAAGTTTTCCAGAAAAGGCATAAGTTCTGATAAGAAGAATTTCAGAAGATCTGAAGGAAGAGGAGGAAAGTCTGACAGAGGAGATTACGCTAATGTTAAATGTTATAATTGTGGTGAGAAAGGCCACATATCTCCTGATTGCAAGAAGACCAAGAGTGATAAAGGCAAAGCTCTTGTCACAAAGCAGAAAAGTTGGACAGACACCTCAGACTCTGAAAGTGAGGAGAACTATGCATTGATGGCAAATGCTGATAAATCAAGTTCTGAGAGCAGTTCTGAAGCTGCTGAAACAAAGGTACCTCATACTACTTATGCTTTTCATACTGATGATATTAATGAGTTGAGAAGATATCTTAAAACCATGTTTGTTAGTTATAGAGATCAAACTTTAACATGTGAAAGATTAACTTCTGAAAATCTTGCTTTTAGGAAAAGAAATGATTTCTTAGAAAAAAAGTTAGTCATGTTCCATCAAACTCAGCAGGATAGAGATGATGCTTTTTATGTTAGGGATGAAGTGCTAAAAATGAATGAATCTCTAAAAACTGAGTTAGAAAAGGGAGAGAGAGATTATCAGAACTTGGACTAACTCTGGCAAAACAACTCAAAATTTGCTAAGCAGTGGAAACTGGAAAGAGGGCTTAGGTTATGGAGAAAATAAAAATGAAAAAGGAACTGTAGAAATTAAGCCTGTTGATAAGCAAAAGCCGAAGTTAAAAACCTGTTAAGTTGTAACTGAAAAATCTGAAAATGAGAAATCAGAAGTTAAAAAGGAATTAGCTTCTGACAAACTAAAACAGGAAAAGACAGCTGAAGTTAACATAGGCTTAATGACAAAGAAGCAGCTTAAGCATAAGCTGAAAGATGTTAAGAATGCAAACAAGGTAAAATCACCTAGGAAAAACAGGAATGGAAAGGAAGGTGTGAATAAAAGCAATAACTATAAATCTGTTCCTGATGCTCCTAGGAAAGCGTGTCATAACTGTGGAAGTTCTAACCATCTGGCTTCTTTTTGCAGGAAGAATAAGAATATTAACTCCTTATCTACAAAATCAGGAGTTAAGAGTCAGTCTGTTAGATACAAACCACAAGATCCTTGTTTTCATTGTGGTAGTTTATGGCATTCCATTTATACTTGTAAGGAATATCATAGTTTGTACTATGATTATTATCAAATAAAACCTTCTTTAAAGAAAGTTTCTGTTATTGCTTCTAGTGTAAGTTCTGATTCAAAGTCTGGTAGTATAAGTTCTGATAAGAAAACTGTTAACATAAAATCTGATGCTAAATCCGCTGCAAATGTTAACAAACCTAAAAAGGCCAAAGGATCCAAGCAAGTCTGGGTCCTTAAAACTAATAATTATTGGTCTTTTTGATTGCAGGGCAACAGGAAAAATATTTTAGTTCTGGACAGTGGATGTTCAGGACATATGACTGGAAATAAGGCCCTGCTATCAGACTTTGTGGAGAAAGCTGGCCCAAGTGTTTCTTATGGAGATGGCAACATTGGAAAAACTTTGGGATATGGCAATATCAATATTGGGAATGTCATCATTAAAGATGTAGCTCTGGTCTCAGGACTTAAACACAACTTATCATGTTGATTTCTTTGCAGAACATTATGAAATAGTTAGTAAATCTAAAGAAAAAATTGTTCTGAAGGGATTCAGGCGTGGTAACATTTATGAAGCTAAGCTTTCAACAAGTTCTGATGGTTCTGCAATCTGTTTAGTAAGTAGAGCCTCAACTGAAGAAAGCTGGAATTGGCACAAGAAACTCTCTCATTTAAACTTCAACAAGATAAATGAACTGATCAAGAAAGATCTTGTGAGAGGACTGCCAAAATCAGTGTTTGTTCCTGATGGTCTTTGTGACTCATGTCAGAAGGCTAAAACAAAGAAAATCTTCATTCAAGAGCAAGACTGAATCATCAATTCTTGAGCCTTATTATCTGCTTCATGTTGATCTATTTGGTCCAGTGAATGTCATGTCTATTGCAAAGAAGAAATATGCGTTGGTCATAGTAGATGAGTTCACCAGATACACATGGGTGTATTTCTTGCACACAAAAAGTGAAACTGCATCTATCCTGATTGATCATGTCAAACATCTGGATAAATTGATCAAAGATTCTGTGAAATTTTGAGGAGTGATAATGGCACTGAATTCAAGAATATGATAATGGAAGAGTTCTGCAAAAATCATGGAATAAAGCAGGAATTTTCTGCTCCTGGAACTCCACAGCAAAATGGAGTTGTTGAAAGGAAGAATAGAACTCTCATTGAAGCTGCACGAACAATGCTTGAAGAAGCAAAGCTTCCAACCTATTTCTGGGCTGAAGCTGTGCAGACTGCTTGTTTTACTCAAAATGCAACACTCATTAACAAGCATGGAAAAACACCATATGAGATGGTGAAGAACAAGAAGCCAAATCTCAAATACTTTCATGTATTTGGATGTAAGTGTTTGTTCTCAAGACTCATCCTGAACAGCTATCCAAGTTTGATCTAAAAGCTGATGAGGGAATCTTTGTTGGATATCCACTTTCTACAAAAGCCTTCAGAGTCTATAATTTGAGAACAAAAGTGGTCATGGAATCTATCAATGTCTCTTTTGATGACAAGAAGATCACTGGACTTGAAGATTGCATTGATCATGATCAGCTGAGATTTGAAAATGAAGATTCATATTCTGATACCTCAAGTCCTGACAGTCTAAGTCCTGATACTGTAAATTCTGATGGATTAAACTCTGATGTTATTGAAACTGTGGTGACTACATCAAAGGAAGATGCACCAATGCAGGGGGAGCATACTCAAGATATTATCACATCTCAAGAAGCATCAGAACATACATCTGGCTCTTCAAATTCTGATTCGTCAAGTTCTGATAAGCCAAGTACTGACAGTACTGAAAATCTAAATGCTGAAGGATCCAACTCAGAGAGCATAGTTTCAGGGGGAGCATCAGAAAATGAAACCGAAGACAGCATGAATCATGGGGGAGCATCCAGTTCTAGAGAAAATCTTCCATCTGCAAGGAAGTGGACAAAATCACATACACCTGATTTGATAATTGGAAATCCTGAGGCAGGTGTCAGAACTAGAACAGGTACTTCGAATGAATGTCCTTACAATTCTTTTCTCTCTCAGTCTGAGCCAAAGAAAGTGGAAGAAGCTCTTCAAGATGCTGATTGGGTGCAAGCAATGCAGGAAGAGTTGAATGAATTTGAAAGAAACAAAGTCTGGACCTTAGTGCCAAGACCTAAGAATAGATCGGTTGTTGGTACAAAGTGGGTATTCAGAAACAAAACTGACAGTGATGGCATAATTGTAAGGAACAAGGCAAGGCTGGTTGCAAAAGGATATTCTCAACAGGAGGGAATTGACTATGATGAAACATTTGCGCCAGTTGCTAGGTTTGAAGCCATAAGGATATTCATGGCTTATGCTGCTCACAAAAAGTTTACTGTCTTTCAAATGGATGTGAAAAGTGCTTTTCTCAATGGAGAATTGGAAGAGGAAGTATATGTTGAACAACCTCCAGACTTTGTAGATTCCAAACATCCAGATTATGTCTACAGGCTTGATAAAGCACTTTATGGACTTAAGCAAGCTCCTAGAGCATGGTATGAGACTTTAGCTCAGTTTCTTCTGGAAAGTGGATTCAACAGAGGAACTATTGACAAAACACTGTTCTATCTCAACCATGGCAAGGATTTACTTTTGATCCAGATTTATGTTGATGATATTATTTTTGGGTCTCCAAATGACAAACTTTGCAAAAAGTTTGCCAAACTAATGCAGTCAAGATATCAGATGAGTATGATGGGAGAACTTAGTTATTTTCTGGGCCTTCAAGTCAAGCAGAGTGAAGAAGGAACTTTTATTTGTCAATCTAAGTACACCAGAAACTTGCTGAAGAAATTTGGAATGCAAGACTGTTCAAGTGCATCCACTCCCATGGCCACTGCAACAAAACTGGATAAGGATACTGGTAATTTAGTAGATATTACTGATTACAGAGGTATGATTGGCTCACTTCTCTATCTAACTGCTAGTAGACCAGATATCATGTTTGCTACCTGTCTTTGTGCAAGATTTCAAGCAGCTCCAAGAGAACCTCACTTAACAGCTGTAAAAAGAATCTTTAAGTATCTTAAAGGAACAGCTGATCTAGGATTATGGTATCCTAGAGAATCAGATTTTAAATTAATAGGTTACTCAGATGCAGATTTTGCAGGTTGCAAAATTGACAGAAAAAGCACAAGTGGTAGCTGCCAATTTCTTGGAGGCAGGTTGGTTTCTTGGTATAGCAAGAAATAAAAGTCAATTTCCACATCAACTGCAGAAGCAGAGTATATTGCTGCAGGAAGCTGCTGTGCACAGATTCTTGGATGAAGAATCAGTTACTGGATTATGGGTTAACATATTTCAAAATCCCTATTTACTGTGATAATCAAAGTGCTATTGCTATGACAGGTAATTCAGTTCAACACTCTATGACAAAGCACATCAGCATCAGGTACCATTTCATCAGGGAACATGTGGATGAAGGTACAGTGGAATTGCATTTTATTCCCACAGATCAACAAGTAGCAGATATCTTCACAAAACCACTGTGTGAAGCTACCTTTACAAAATTGGTAAATGAACTTGGAATGATTTCAGGTTCTTTCTCTAAATCTGCTTAAACTTGTTCTATGTTATCAGACCTTATGATCAGTATTTACAGAATTAATCTCTTTGTATATTCTGTGCATTAATTGATAAATGTTTTTAAGTACTGACTGTTGTCTGATACATATCTCTTAACTCTCATAAGTAATATATCTGTTTAAGTAATCATTCTATCCTATGAGGATAATTGTGCTAGATACTGACCTACTAGTCTTCAATAAACAAATGATCCCATGAAAGAAGTAATTATTTCTGTGGAAATCTTATGACACAAGCAAATTCTGATACTTGAGCTTAGTTTAGTTTACTTTATTCATCTTACTACTAAGTCCCAAATTAGAATAATGCTACTCATCTGTTTAAGTTCTGATTCTAGTAAAACTGCTGAATGTACTAAGTGCTGATAAACCTCACTTATCAAAGAAGAAGAACAAGAATCAAAGAATAATATCTGGTACTCCTTTGAGATCTAGAGTAAAAATGTGAATGGGACGACCCAAGTGCATAGCTGGTATTAAGTAAATATGCATTAGAAAAGCAAAATATTTTTTCTTGGTGACTGTTCACACTCTATGATTACTGGAGAAATACTCTGATAATAGCATAATTCTGATAAGCAGTCGTGACTCACTTACACTGAGAAGCCACTGTAAAAGAGAATTTTAAAGATGCATAAAATTAGCACAAAAACAGTTGAGGTGGACTCATGCATGAACTCATTTATCAGTAGGTTTCAGGATAATGACAGCTCTTTAGCAAAATTTTAATTATGACTTATTTCTAAGATGTACTGAAGTAGATCAGACTTTACTCTTTATTAGTTATTTAGCTTAATGCACACACACATCACTCCATATGAATGATGAAATTTCTGTGGTGGTCTATGTTATTTTAGATAAACAGTCATTGTGTCATTTTTGCACAAATTCTGAGGACAAGTTCTAGTTACACGTTCTGATGATTAAGTTCTGACGTTCATAACTAAGAACTTGTATGAGTATTTACTAAGATGAGCATTCCTTTTTCGAGTTAAGAAATTATGTTCTGATGACTGTTAAGTTCTGGTATAGGTCTAAGTTCTGATTTCTCAGTCTAATCCTTTACTTGGCTTATCTTTGAATGAAATTTAATAACATTCTCAGTTTGTACTCGCATATGTTGAAGTGGAAGATTAATAGTCACTATGATTAGGATTAATGGTTTTGTACTTGAACAGTCCACTGTTTCTTGTGTCTTGTGCGGTCTAGACCATGATTCCTCTTTCCAATGACTGTTATTCTATTTCAAAGTCTAGGGAGACGAGGTAGAATTAATTCTACCTGTCAGCATTAAATATCTTTGCGTCTCTTGGCATTCTCTTGCCTATATAATCAGCCACTTCACTTTAGCCCTTTCATCAATTTTTCTCACAATCGTAACTTCATATTCTTTTTCAAAAGCATCATGGTTCGATACAACATGTTTTTGAATTACCAAAATTTTCATATGGAGCTAAGCTGCGCCGACTGGCAGCAGGAGTGGCATGTAACTGCCATTCCTGAAGAGATATGGGGCTCTGTCCCATAGGCGGTGCTGAACCAACTTCTGTTCTTCGAGATGGACTACCAGCTTCATCTTGATCGATTGGAGGCGGAACGGCGGGAAGCTATCCGTCAGCAAGAGCGAATCATTCAACTCGCTATCTTGTTTGTCGAAGATAGGAAGAGGAAGATGACTTAATCTCGTCTTCTTCCTGTTCTTCTTCATCCTCAGCTTTGTCAGGCTTCTTAGCTAGGACTAAAGCTGTTGACGTTAGGATTAGAAGCTTAGGGAAAATCTTGTATTGATGTAATTTCTATTTCATATATGTATTGACTTGATATATTAATGAAAACTGTTTTTACTTCAAGATTTTATCTCTGAGTTATTTTATCTTGTGTTGTTAAATCCTGCTTGATATTCTGATGACCATTTAAATTTTGTCTTTATTAAAGTTCTGATTCTTTGTCAGCACTTATTCATCGAAATTATCTCGGTCATTTTTAACATGATTCATTTTCAGAATATTAATGTTGCAATGAAAAATAATTCAATCAGTGCTAACGGTTTAAATTTTGAATTAAAACTGTGTCCTCTTGATAAATGAAATGGTTTTTCCTTGAAACAAGGTAACTGGGTAAGTAATCATTCCTGTTTTCTCGAGCCTAGTAACTATCCGTTATTACTGCATGTCTGACAGGTGTCCAACGGTAACATTTTTTTCAGAGT
>NW_027420727.1:0-11431 GCF_009905375.1 Apium graveolens | reverse complement strand
TCCGTACCTCCTGTACTACCCCACGAGGATTATTTGGAAACCGAGTTCCATTCGTTTCAGCTACGATTCACTTCCGGACGACCCAAATGAACGCGAATACAATTTCATAAATCTATAGGGATAAATTATGAAAAGATATTCAAAAAATGGGTCGCCTCAATTTTCTCTCCGTACCTCGTATACTACCCCCTACGAGGATTATTCGGAAACCGAGTTCCATTCGTTTCAGCTCTGATTCACTTACGGACGACCCCAATGAACGTGAATGAATTTCATAATCCATAGGGACAATTATGAAAAGATATCCAAAAAATGGGCCGCCTCAATTTTCTCTCCGTACCTCGTGTACTACCCCCTACGAGGATTATTCGGAAATCGAGTTACATTAGTTTCAGCTCCGATTCACTTACGGACGACCCCAAATGAACGCGAATGCAATTTCATAAATCCAAAGGGATAAATTATGAAAAGATATCCAAAAAACGGTCACCTCAATTTTCTCTCCATACCTCGTATACTACCCCCTACGAGGATTATTCGGAAATCGAGTTCCATTCGTTTCAGCTCCGATTCACTTCCGGACGACCCCAAATGAACGCGAATGCAATTTCATAAATCCATAGGGAAAAATTATGAAAAGATATCCAGAAAACGGGGCGCCACAATGGTCTCTCCGTACCTCATATACTACCCCCTACGAGGATTATTCGGAAACCGAGTTCCATTCGTTTCAGGTCCGATTCATTTATGAGGATTATTCGGAAAGTATCAACTCTGATTCACTTCCCCGACGACCCCAAATGAACGCGAATGCAATTTCATAAATACATAGGGATAAATTATGAAAAGATATCCAAAAAATGGGTCGCCTCAATTTTCTCTCCGTACCTCGTGTACTACCCCCTATAGGATTATTCGGAAACCTAGTTCCATTCATTTCAGCTCCGATTCACTTTCGGACGACCCCAAATGAACGCGAATGCAATTTCATAAATCCATAGGGACAAATTATGAAAATATATCCAAAAAATGGGCCGCCTCAATTTCTCTCCGTACCTCGTGTACTACCTATACGTGGATTATTTTGAAACCGAGTTCCCTTCGTTTCAACTCTGATTCACTTCCGGACGACCCCAAATGAACGCGAATGCAATTTCATAAATCCATAGGGACATATTATGAAAAGATATCCAAACTTTGGGCCGCCTCAATTTTCTCTCCGTACCTCGTGTACTACCCCCTACGAGGATTATTCGGAAATCCGAGTTCCATTCGTTTCAGCTCCGATTCACTTCCGGACGACCCCAACGAACGCGAATGCAATTTCATAAATCCATAGGGAATTATGAAAAGATATCCAAAAAATGGGCCGCCTCAATTTTCTCTCCGTACCTCGTGTACTACCTCCTGCGAGGATTATTCGGAAACCGAGTTCCATTCGTTTCAGCTCCGATTCACTTCCGGACGACCCCAAATGAACATGAATGCAATTTCATAAATCCATAGGGACAAATTATTAAAAGATATCCAAAAAACGGGCCGCCTCAATTTTCTCTCCGTACCTCGTGTACTACCCCTACGAGGATTATTCGGAAACCGAGTTCCATTCGTTTCAGCTCTAATTCACTTACGGACGACCCCAAATGAATGCGAATGCAATTTCATAAATCCATAGGGACAAATTATGAAAAGATATCCAAAAATGGGCCACCTCAATTTTCTCTCCGTACCTCGTGTACTACCCCCTACGAGGATTATTCGGAAACCGAGTTCCATTCGTTTCAGCTCTGATTCACTTACGGACGACCCCAAATGAACGAATGCAATTTCATAAATCCATAGGGACAAATTATGAAAAGATATCCAAAAAACGGGTCGCCTCAATTTTCTCTCCATACCTCGTATACTACCCCTACGAGGATTATTCGGAAATCGAGTTCCATTCGTTTCAGCTCCGATTCACTTCCGGACGACCCCAAATGAACGCGAATGCAATTTCATAAATCCATAGGGAAAATTATGAAAAGATATCCAAAAAAGGGCGCCTCAATTCTCTCCGTATCTCATGTACTACCCCTACGAGGATTATTCGGAAACCGAGTTCCATTCGTTTCAGCTCCGATTCTGAGGATTATTCAGTTTCAACTCGATTCACTTCCGGACGACCCCAAATGAACGCGAATGCAATTTCATAAATCCATAGGGACAAATTATGAAAAGATATCCAAAAAATGGGACGCCTCAATTTTCTTCCATACCTCGTGTACTACCCCTACGAGATTATTCGGAAACCGAGTTCCATTCGTTTCAGCTCCGATTCACTTCCGGACGACCCCAAATGAACGCGAATGCAATTTCATAAATCCATAGGGACAAATTATGAAAAGATATCCAATAAGGGTACGCCTCAATTTTTCTCTCCGTACCTTCGTGTACTACCCCCTACGAGGATATTCGGAAACCGATTCCATTCGTTTCAGCTCTATTCACTTACGGAGCGACCCCAAATGAAATGCGAATACAATTTCATATAATCCATGGGACAAATTATGAAATATATCCAAAAAACTGGGCCCGCATCAAATTTTCTCTCCGTACCTCGTGTACTACCCCCTACAGGGATTATTCGAAATCCAGTTACCTTCGTTTCAGCTACTGATTCACTTCCGGACGACCCAAATGAATGCGAATGCAATTTCATATATCCAGAGTGGATAACTCGGAAAGATATCCAAAAACGGTGTCAGCCTCAATTTTGTCTCCGTACCTCGTGTACTACCCCCTACGAGGATTATTCGGAAACCGAGTTTCCACTTCGTTTCAGCTCGATTCACTTCCGGACGACCCCAAATGAACGGAATTGCAATTTTCATAAATCCATAGGGACAAATTATGAAAATATATCCAGAAAATGGGGCGCCTCAATTTCTCTCCGTACCTCGTGTACTACCCCTACGAGGATTATTCGGAAACCGAGTTCCATTCGTTTCAGCTCCGATTCACTTCCGGACGACCCCAAATGAACGCGAATGCAATTTTCATAAATCCATAGGGACAAATTATTAAAAGATATCCAAAAAACGGGCCGCCTCATTTTCTCTCCGTACCTCGTGTACTACCCCTACGAGGATTATTCGGAAACCGAGTTCCATTCGTTTCAGCTCGATTCACTTACGGACGACCCCAAATGAATGCGAATACAATTTCATAAATCCATAGGGGACAAATTATGAAAAGATATCCAAAAAATGGGCCACCTCAATTTTCTCTCCGTACCTCGTGTACTACCCCCCTACGAGGATTATTCGGAAATCGAGTTACATTCGTTTCAGCTCCGATTCACTTCCGGACGACCCCAAATGAACGCAAATGCAATTTCATAAATCCATAGGGATAAATTATGAAAAGATATCCAAAAAATGGGTCGCCTCAATTTTGTCTCCAGTACCTCGTAGTACTAACCCCCTACGAGGATTATTCGGAAACCGAGTTCCATTCGTTTCAGCTCCGATTCACTTCCTCGGACGACCCCAAATGAACGCGAATGAAATTTCATAAATCCATAGGGACAAATTATGAAAAGATATCCAAAAAACTGGGGCCGCCTCAATTTTCTCTCCGTACCTCGTGTACTACCTCCTGCGAGGATTATTCGGAAACCGAGTTCCATTCGTTTCAGCTCTGATTCACTTCCGGACGACCCCAAATGAACGCGAATGCAATTTCATAAATCCATAGGGACAAATTATGAAAAGATATCCAAAAAACGGGCCACGCCTCAATTTTCTCTCCGTACCTCGTGTACTACCCCCTACGAGGATTATTCGGAAACCGAGTTCCATTCGTTTCAGCTCCGATTCACTTCCCGGACGACCCCAATGAACGCGAATGCAATTTCATAAATCCATAGGGATTATGAAAAGATATCAAAAAATGGGTCGCCTCAATTTTCTCTCCGTACCTCGTGTACTACCCCTACGAGGATTATTCGGAAACCGAGTTCCATTCGTTTCAGCTCTGATTCACTTACGGACGACCCCAAATGAACGTGAATGCAATTTCATAAATCCATAGGGACAAATTATGAAAAGATATCCAAAAAACGGGCCGCCTCAATTTTCTCTCCGTACCTCGTGTACTACCCCCTACGAGGATTATTCGGAAATCGAGTTCCATTCGTTTCAGCTCCGATTCACTTACGGACGACCCCAAATGAACGCGAATGCAATTTCATAAATCCAAGGGATAAATTATGAAAAGATATCCAAAAAACGGGTCGCCTCAATTTTCTCTCCATACCTCGTATACTACCCCCTACGAGGATTATTCGGAAATGAGTTCCATTCGTTTCAGCTCCGATTCACTTCCGGACGACCCCAAATGAACGCGAATGCAATTTCATAAATCCATAGGGAAAATTATGAAAAGATATCCAAAAACGGGCGCCTCAACTGTCTCTCCGTACCTCGTGTACTACCCCCTACGAGGATTATTCGGAAACCGAGTTCCATTCGTTTCAGCGGATTATTCGAGTTTCACTCTGATTTCCGGACGACCCCAAATGAACGCGAATGCAATTTCATAAATCCATAGGGATAAATTATGAAAAGATATCCAAAAAATGGGATGCCTCAATTTTCTTTCCATACCTCGTCTACTACCCCCTACGAGATTATTCGGAAACCGAGTTCCATTCGTTTCAGCTCCGATTACTTCCGGACGACCCCAAATGAACGCGAATGCAATTTCATAAATCCATAGGGACAAATTATGAAAAGATATCCAAAAAATGGGTCGCCTCAATTTTCTCTCCGTACCTCGTGTACTACCCTATGAGGATTATTCGGAAACCTAGTTCCATTCGTTTCAGCTCCGATTCACTTCGGACGACCCCAAATGAACGCGAATGCAATTTCATAAATCCATAGGGACAAATTATGAAAATATATCTAAAAAATGGCCTCCTCAATTTTCTCTCCGTACCTCGTGTACTACCTCCTACGTGGATTATTTTGAAACCGAGTTCCCTTCGTTTCAGCTCTGATTCACTTCCGGACGACCCCAAATGAAACGCGAATGCAATTTCATAAATCCATAGGGACAAATTATGAAAAGATATCCAAACTTTGGCCGCCTCAATTTTCCTCTCCGTACCTCGTGTACTACCCCTTACGAGGATTGTTCGGAAATCCGAGTTCCATTCGTTTCAGCTCCGATTCACTTCCGGACGACCCCAATGAACGCGAATGCAATTTCATAAATCCATAGGTCAAATTATGAAAAGATATTCCAAAAAAATGGGCCGCCTCAATTTTCTCTCCGTACCTCGTGTACTACCCTCCTGCGAGGATTATTCGGAAACGAGTTCCATTCGTTTCAGCTCCGATTCACTTCCGGACGACCCCAAATGAACAGGAATGCAATTTCATAAATCCATAGGGATAAATTATGAAAAGATATCCAAAAAACTGGGCCGCCTCAATTTTCTCTCCTACCTCGTGTACTACCCCCTACGAGGATTATTCGGAAACCGAGTTCCATTCGTTTCAGCTCTAATTCACTTACGGACGACCCCAAATGAATGCGAATACAATTTCATAAATCCATAGGGACAAATTATGAAAAGATATCCAAAAAACGGGCCACCTCAATTTTCTCTCCGTACCTCGTGTACTACCCCCTACGAGGATTATTCGGAAACCGAGTTCCATTCGTTTCAGCTCTGATTCACTTACGGACGACCCAAATGAACGTGAATGCAATTTCATTAAATCCATAGGGACAAATTATGAAAAGATATCCAAAAACAGGTCGCCTCAATTTTCTCTCCATACCTCGTATACTACCCCCGACGAGGATTATTCGGAAATCGAGTTCCATTCGTTTCAGCTCCGATTCACTTCCGACGACCCCAAATGAACGCGAATGCAATTTCATAAATCCATAGGGAAAAATTATGAAAAGTTATCCAGAAAAAGGGGAGCCACAACTGTCTCTCCGTACCTCGTGTACTACCCTCTGCGAGGATTATTCGGAAACCGAGTTCCATTCGTTTCAGCTCCGATTCATTTATGAGGATTATTCGGAAAGTTTCAACTCTAATTCACTTCCGGACGACCCCAAATGAACGCGAATGCAATTTCATAAATACATAGGGATAAATTATGAAAAGATATCCAAAAAATGGGACGCCTCAATTTTTCTTTCCATACCTCGTCTACTACCCCCTACGAAGATTATTCGGAAACCGAGTTCCATTCGTTTCAGCTCCGATTACTTCCGGATGACCCCAAATGAACGCGAATGCAATTTCATAAATCCATAGGGACAAATTATGAAAATATATCCAAAAATGGGCCGCCTCAATTTTCTCTCCGTACCTCATGTACTACCCCCTACGAGGATTATTCGGAAACCGAGTTCCATTCGTTTCAGCTCCGATTCACTTACGGATGACCCCAAATGAATGCGAATACAATTTCATAAATCCATAGGGACAAATTATGAAAATATATCCAAAAAATGGGCCGCCTCAATTTTCCCTCCGTACCTCGTGTACTACCTCCTACGTGGATTATTTTGAAACCGAGTTCCCTTCGTTTCAGCTCTGATTCACTTCCGGACGACCCCAAATGAACGCGAATGCAATTTCATAAATCCATAGGGACAAATTATGAAAAGATATCCAAACTTTGGGCCACCTCAATTTTATCTCCGTACCTCGTGTACTACCCCCTACGAGGATTATTCGGAAACCGAGTTCCATTCGTTTCAGCTCCGATTCACTTCCGGACGACCCCAATGAACGCGAATGCAATTTCATAAATCCATAGGGACAAATTATGAAAAGATTTCCAAAAAATGGGCCGCCTCAATTTTCTCTCCGTACCTCGTGTACTACCTCCTGCGAGGATTATTCGGAAACCGAGTTCCATTCGTTTCAGCTCCGATTCACTTCCGGACGACCCCAAATGAACATGAATGCAATTTCATAAATCCATAGGGACAATTATTAAAAGATATCCAAAAAAATGGGCCGCCTCAATTTTCTCTCCGTACCTCGTGTACTACCCCCTACGAGGATTATTCGGAAACCGAGTTCCATTCGTTTCAGATCTAATTCACTTACGGACGACCCCAAATGAATGCGAATACAATTTCATAAATCCATAGGGACAAATTATGAAAAGATATCCAAAAAACTGGCCACCTCAATTTTCTCTCCGTACCTCGTGTACTACCCCCTACGAGGATTATTCGGAAATCGAGTTACATTCGTTTCAGCTCCGATTCACTTCCGGATGACCCCAAATGAACGCAAATGCAATTTCATAAATCCATAGGGATAAATTATGAAAAGATATCCAAAAAACGGGTCGCCTCAATTTTGTCTCCATATCTCGTGTACTACCCCCTACGAGGATTATTCGGAAACCGAGTTCAATTCGTTTTAGCTCCGATTCACTTACGGACGACCCCAAATGAACGTGAATGTAATTTCATAAATCCATAGGGACAAATTATAAAAATATATCCAGAAAATGGGGCGCCTCAATTCTCTCTCCGTACCTCGTGTACTACCCCCTACGAGGATTATTCGGAAACCGAGTTCCATTCGTTTCAGCTCCGATTCACTTCCGGACGACCCCAAATGAACGCGAATTAAATTTCATAAATCCATAGGGACAAATTATTAAAAGATATCCAAAAAGGGACCGCCTCAATTTTCTCTCCGTACCTCGTGTACTACCCCCTACAAGGATTATTCGGAAACCGAGTTCCATTCGTTTCAGCTCTAATTCACTTACGGACGACCCCAAATGAATGCGAATACAATTTCATAAATCCATAGGGACAAATTATGAAAATATATCCAAAAAATGGGCCGCCTCAATTTTCTCTCCGTACCTCGTGTACTACCTCCTACGTGGATTATTTTGAAACCGAGTTCCCTTCGTTTCAGCTCTGATTCACTTCCGGACGACCCCAAATGAACGCGAATGCAATTTCATATATCCATAGGGACAAATTATGAAAAGATATCCAAAAATGGGTCACCTCAATTTTTTCTCCGTACCTCGTGTACTACCCCCTACGAGGATTATTCGGAAACCGAGTTCCATTTGTTTCAGCTCCGATTCACTTCCGGACGACCCCAATGAACGCGAATGCAATTTCATAAATCCATAGGGACAAATTATGAAAATATATCCAAAAAATGGGCCGCCTCAATTTTCTCTCCGTACCTCGTGTACTACCTCCTGCGAGGATTATTCGGAACCCGAGTTCCATTCGTTTCAGCTCCGATTCACTTCCGGACGACCCCAAATGAACGCGAATGCAATTTCATAAATCCATAGGGACAAATTATTAAAAGATATCAAAAAAATGGGCCGCCTCAATTTTCTCTCCGTACCTCGTGTACTACCCCCTACGAGGATTATTCGGAAACCGAGTTCCATTCGTTTCAGCTCTAATTCACTTACGGACGACCCCAAATGAATGCGAATACAATTTCATAAATCCATAGGGACAAATTATGAAAAGATATCCAAAAAACGGGCCACCTCAATTTTCTCTCTGTACCTCATGTACTACCCCCTACGAGGATTATTCGGAAATCGAGTTACATTCGTTACAGCTCCGATTCACTTCCGGATGACCCCAAATGAACGCAAATGCAATTTCATAAATCCATAGGGATAAATTATGAAAAGATATCCAAAAAACGGGTCGCCTCAATTTTGTCTCCATATCTCGTGTACTACCCCCTATGAGGATTATTCGGAAACCGAGTTCAATTCGTTTTAGCTCCGATTCACTTACGGACGACCCAAATGAACGTGAATGCAATTTCATAAATCCATAGGGACAAATTATGAAAATATATCCAGAAAATGGGGCGCCTCAATTCTCTCTCCGTACCTCGTGTACTACCCCTACGAGGATTATTCGGAAACCGTGTTCCATTCGTTTCAGCTCCGATTCACTTCCGACGACCCGAAATGAACGCAAATTAAATTTCATAAATCCATAGGGATAAATTATTAAAAGGTATCCAAAAACTGGCCGCCTCAATTTTCTCTCCGTACCTCGTGTACTACCCCCTACAAGGATTATTCGGAAAACCGAGTTCCATTCGTTTCAGCTCTAATTCACTTACGGACGACCCCAAATGAACGCGAATACAATTTCATAAATCCATAGGGAAAAATTATGAAAAGATTATCCAGAAACAGGGGCGCCACAACTGTCTCTCCGTACCTCGTGTACTACCCCCAATGAGGATTAGTCGGAAACACGGTTCCATTCATTTCAGCCGCTATTCATTTATGAGGATTATTCGGAAAGTTTCAACTCTGATTCACTTCCGGACGACCCCAAATGAACGCGAATGCAATTTCATAAATACATAGGGATAAATTATGAAAAGATATCCAAAAAATGGGATGCCTCAATTTTTCTTTCCATACCTCGTCTACTATACCCCCCTACGAAGATTATTCGGAAACCGAGTTCCATTCGTTTCAGCTCCGATTCACTTCCGGACGACCCCAAATGAACGCGAATGCAATTTCATAAATCCAAAGGGGCAAATTATGAAAAGATATCCAAAAATGGGCCTCCTCAATTTTCTCTTCGTACCTCGTGTACTACCTCCTGCGAGATTAATTCGGAAACCGAGTTCCATTCGTTTCAGCTCCGATTCACATTCCGGACGACCCCAAATGAATGCGAATACAATTTCATAAATCCATAGGGACAAATTATGAAAAGATATCCAAAAAACGGGCCACCTCATTTTCTCTCTATACCTCGTGTACTACCCCCTACTAGGATTATTCGGAAATCGAGTTACATTCGTTACAGCTCCGAGTCACTTCCGTATGACCCCAAATGAACGCAATGCAATTTCATAAATCCATAGGGATAAATTATGAAAAGATATCCAAAAAACGGGTCGCCTCAATTTTGTCTCCATATCTCGTGTACTACCCCCTATGAGGATTATTCGGAAACCGAGTTCAATTCGTTTTAGCTCCGATTCACTTACGGACGACCCCAAATGAACGTGAATGCAATTTCATAAATCCATAGGGACAAATTATGAAAATATATCCAGAAAATGGGGCACCTCAATTCTCTCTCCGTACCTCGTGTACTACCCCCTACGAGGATTATTCGGAAACCGAGTTCCATTCGTTTCAGCTCCGATTCACTTCCGGACGACCCGAAATGAACGCAAATTAAATTTCATAAATCCATAGGGATAAATTATTAAAAGGTATCCAAAAACGGGCCGCCTCAATTTTCTCTCCGTACCTCGTGTACTACCCCCTACAAGGATTATTCGGAAACCGAGTTCCATTCGTTTCAGCTCTAATTCACTTACGGACGACCCCAAATGAACGCGAATACAATTTCATAAATCCATAGGGAAAAATTATGAAAAGATATCCAGAAAACAGGGCGCCACAACTGTCTCTCCGTACCTCGTGTACTACCCCCAATGAGGATTATTCGGAAACCGAGTTCCATTCATTTCAGCTCTGATTCATTTATGAGGATTATTCGGAAAGTTTCAACTCTGATTCACTTCCGGACGACCCCAAATGAACGCGAATGCAATTTCATAAATACATAGGGATAAATTATGAAAAGATATCCAAAAAATGGGATGCCTCAATTTTTCTTTCCATACCTCGTCTACTACCCCCTACGAAGATTATTCGGAAACCGAGTTCCATTCGTTTCAGCTCTAATTCACTTACGGACGACCCCAAATGAATGCGAATACAATTTCATAAATCCATAGGGACAAATTATGAAAAGATATCCAAAAAATGGGCCACCTCAATTTTCTCTCCGTACCTCGTGTACTACCCCCTACGAGGATTATTCGGAAACCGAGTTCCATTCGTTTCAGCTCTGATTCACTTACGGACGACCCCAAATGAACGTGAATGCAATTTCATAAATCCATAGGGACAAATTATGAAAAGATATCCAAAAAACAGGTCGCCTCAATTTTCTCTCCTACCTCGTATACTACCCCGACGAGGATTATTCGGAAATCGAGTTCCATTCGTTTCAGCTCCGATTCACTTCCGGACGACCCCAAATGAACGCGAATGCAATTTCATAAATCCATAGGGAAAAATTATGAAAAGTTATCCAGAAAAAGGGGAGCCACAACTGTCTCTCCGTACCTCGTGTACTACCCTCTGCGAGGATTATTCGGAAACCGAGTTCCATTCGTTTCAGCTCCGATTCATTTATGAGGATTATTCGGAAAGTTTCAACTCTAATTCACTTCCGGACGACCCCAAATGAACGCGAATGCAATTTCATAAATACATAGGGATAAATTATGAAAAGATATCCAAAAAATGGGACGCCTCAATTTTCTTTCCATACCTCGTCTACTACC
>NW_027420726.1:0-8119 GCF_009905375.1 Apium graveolens | reverse complement strand
ATATTAATTTTTACTTTTTACATGACCAATAATATCTGAATTATTGTGAGAGGTTTTTAAGACTTGAATGTATGATTGTAGTACTTCTATTATTCTTAGTTAGGGTTGTAGTATACATATATTATTGTTAGTTGAGGTCAGTAGGGAATTTATATATAATTTCACTAAATAAAATTTAAAATTTCGAGAAAATATCATTTTTAGTTAAGTTTTTTAAAAATTCTTACCACTTAATTTATAGAATCTCATTTTATTTACAATACAAAATAAATTAGAGTAATGCATGTTTACTTATGGTTGTAAATCAACACCCAATTAGTTTGTATAATACATGGAGCACACTTTGTTAAATTATATTTTTATAAAAAGAAAATTTTTAATTTGTAATAAGAAAATAATACTAAGATAAAAAATAATTTAAACTAAATTGGGCCCATTGAAACCCATGATATACAATTGGGCCTGCAAAATATAGAATATTAAAAAGGTAGGTAAAACCCTAATATCAGCACAAGCCCGCCGCCCTTACAAACAAAATGAATTTGTACATGGCCATCAAATAGGCCATAAAATAGTGTTTTGGAGTTATTTGTATTTTCTATGAAAGAGTGTTTTGGTGCTCTAAGGTTAAACACATCTCCAAATGAATTGGTGGAGGACTAATCAAATGAATTGGTGGAGGACTAAGTGGATAAGGTTTACAGGTTATCATGAATTGATGTTGTTTAACAAAGTTAAGGTAATAATTTATATTTCCCTGTTTCTTTTTTCTTTTCATATGTGTTATTTGCATAAACTTTTGGTAGAAATCAAACACTGAAATAAGTATCCCATTTTCCATGTATATATGTATGTAGATTTACATGGAATGTCACTTGTATTTGTTTTTACATGACCTCTATGTCAAGAATTATCCTTTCAAGATTATATGTCAAGGTTAGAAAAAAAATCAGTTACATTTGTATTAATTTTTTTTCTTCCTCATAAATACTCAAATACATGATATATGAAAAAAATGAAAATTTATAGAACATAAGCCCAGGCATTATTTATATTTTATGTTCATATTTGTTGAATTATACTATTAAATTTATTTTATGTGTATGTATGTCCTTACTTTAGAGACATTTTCACAGGAATTATATTTTTCTTGCTACTTGCAACAAGTTCCGAAAACAATGAAGAAAATGCTCCAAGTGCCATCCTTTTCTCTTCATCAATATACCGTGTAAGGTTTCTTTGTTATTCTTTAACTTTTACCATGCCAATATATATTATTAATATAAATGCAGATAGTACAAGTGGATCTATGTGGGGTGTGTTTTTTTTCTAATGTATATGACAAAAAACTCTAAATTACTCTCTATTGACCTAATAAAACACGAAGTTTACTTATATTCGGAGTTTACCATCTCACGAAGCCCCATCACTTTTTAACTTCATTTCACAACACACATGGTTGAAAATGAGATTTCTTACTTGATAGATATGTAGGCTTTGTTTGGGAAATTTTTTAGTGTTGAAGAACTTATATTTTCAATACATGAATAGGTAGGGTCACCATTTTCAGCCTCACTGGAACCCGTTGCTTAGTAACTTCTATAGATCCGTAACTAATTGAAAACTATAGTGTTATGGTTTTTCTTTAATCCAGTAGTAATATTGTTGGCGGTGTCACTGGTGATGATAATTTTACTAGTCCAATCGGTGGCACTAGTAGTCGTAATCTTAGGAGTGGAATTGATACTGGGATTGTTGGTGGTGAAGTTCATGCTAACTTAAGGAGTATCATTGGTGGTAACTTTAATAATGGCATAAGTGGTGGTAGCATTGGTGGTATATTGGGTAGTTTTAAAAGTGGGATTAGTGGCAGCAAGACTAGCATCTTTAGTGGTTACATTGGTGGTACCAGAAACGATAATATTAGTAGTGGATTTGCTGGCATTGATGGTGTCATTGGTCTTGGTGCTCTTATTAGGGCAATTGGTGGCATTGAAAGCGGTAATCTTTGCTGGAGAATTGGTGGTGGTATTATTGGTGTTGGTGTTCAAGTTCGTGCTAGCTTAAGCAGTTCCATTTATGGCGTTTAATTATGGTATTACAGGTGGTAGCTTTGATGTTATATTAGTTAGTCTTAGTAGTGGCATTGGTGGTGGCATTGGTGGTAGCTTAGTGGTCGTATTGGTAGCTTAGTGGTGGTATTATTGGTGTTGGTGTTGAAGTTCGTGCTAGCTTAAGCCGTTCCATTTATGGCCAGTTTAATTATGGTATTACAGGTGGTAGCATTGGTGGTATATTGGTTAGTCTTAGTAGTGGCAATTTATGGTAGCATTGTTGGTAGCTTTAGTGGTAGCACTGGTTGTATATTAGGTTATATTAGTAGTTGATTTAGCTTCGGAGATGGTGGTTGTGACGCCCTCCAAACCCGGGTCAGTAGTTTGGGGTTCACAACACACATATTATATAAATGTATATGAAATATATATGCAATTATCCTTATTTACGCAACCACGGATCCCAACAGGTGAAAGTATGAAAACCAACCACAACCTTGACTTTTATTACGTCATATCAAATCCCAACTAGTTTAACTTACACTGAAAATGAAATCATTCTTACAAACTTGCATAACTCAAACTAGCTCGATCCAACTCAACCGGGAATCCTAGATCGTATACTGGACTGGGGATCCTCGTTACCAATAATTTCCATTTTAACTATAGAATGACTTAAACAGATTCACAAGGGTTAGCTAACTAGCTCAGCAAGTTATAATAATAATAACCGGGTGTTAACAATGATCAATTGAGATGATTCATAGGAATCTAGTTCCTTGTTAAGGAACTATTAGAATTGGATATTCATTTTTAAGTTTAAAACCAAGGTTAGGCTGCTGATCAGTGACACACTAACCCGATTAAGGCACACAGCTCTGTTCTCTATACTGGATTCAAGGCACACATTGACCTAATATGACCACCAATCTGGTCTGACCACGAATCTGTTCCATATTTGAAACCTATCCAATTCTATAACAATTCAACATGATAAATATTGTAATTCAATAAAATAGAATCATAATTAACATTGATAAAACATTTATTTCGGGGCATAAAGTAATTCATAATATCACCAGAGTATATCAGGGTATGTATGAGGAATAACTTCTAGCCTGTAGGAGAATCAGGAATTAGATGAATAATGGTTATACAAGGTTTAGTTCACTATACCATAGAATTGCTTTCGCAACCAGATTTTTAAAACCATCCAAAAATGTTGCTGGTGAAAGGTGATTTCATGTCTATTGCAAGGGATTTTAAAAACATTGCAATTGAATCAACAAAATTTCGAGATCGTTACAAATACATATTATTGCAATACATTATATAATCGTTACAGTAGATAAGAGATTTGGGCCCAAAAGTTAGGCGGTCTTGTTCAAAACTTGTCAGCGGCTTGCTGAAATTGTTTTCTCGGCTATTAAATAAACAAAAAAAACACAGACTATCAACCAATCTCCACTGCGACGAAAGATTAAATCTTTGCTGAAATATTTCTCTCAAACACTGAATATTAAATCTTTGTAAAGACTCAAGCTCCAAGAAGATTAAATCTCGGAAAAGATTAAACCTTGAGCGGAATGTATTTTTTTCCCAAATCATCTTTCCTAAAGTTCTTTCAATTCACTAAATTTAATTTAGGAGAAGATTAAATTTGGTCGATTATTGTTAATTATTGTTTAATTTACCTCCTTGCTTTTTTGTTTCTATGTTATTTTGTGTTTGGGATCTTTTATGGATGTTACACTATTGTTAATTAGGGTTTTGTTTATTAAGTTATATTTATCTGTCAATCGTGTCTTATTATCAGTTCTGAGTTGTAATGGGATTTGTTTGGAATGACAGTGGTATGAAATTGTAAGGTATCACTTGTCGTTGTAAAAGTAGAATTTGTATTTTGGACTTTTTGTTTGCTCCATGTTCTAATAGTTTGTTAATCTTTATAGAATGAAGTACTATAAAGAAGAAATTCAATACTTTCATATGTTTTATTATATATTGACTCGTTAAATAAAAAGCTTGTGTCCAATCGCCTAGGTCATATAAAGGTATTTGTATAATTGTTTATTAATAATCAATTAAGCAAGTGTTATTATAATTCACATCTTATAATTTTTTTTACTGGTTTCATTTTAGAAAAAGATAAAAGAAATTGTGAGAAGATGACCCGAGCTACGGGAAGTGAGAACGAATGTCTTGAAAGAAGAGATACCATAAGTGTCGATAACAAGAATAGTTCAAGGACGGAGAGGCGATATGTTACTAATACAAATAACGAAGAAAATGACATCTATAGTATTGGTGGAGGACATTGATCTGCAACTATGACCTTGCTACCTACTACAAGGAAATGTATCAAGTTAGCAAAAGTGGAAAGGTTGCCATCTTTTATAACATGGATTCCCTTGGATAGGTAAAACATTTTGTCTTTTTGACAACTCCTTATCATTTGGTGATAAGGAATTAAATTAAATTTCAATATGAGATTCTCAGATTGTTATTTACAAATCCCGTACCTGACTTTCTCTTTGTAGGGTCGTTTCTCCACAAACATGGATCAAATCGACTCATCAAAAAAGCATCTTCTGCTCAAGGTAAAATATCAGAGTCTGGAGGAACATCTCGATTTGGTCGCTTTGGCTTTGGCTCATAGTTATAAACAAAAATATCGAAACCACGACAAGACAAACAGGTATATTGTAATTATGGGACATGCATATCTGATATTCCTTGTTATAGCCTCCACATAAATGTCTTCCACTATGATTTAGTTGGATAGTACACACACATATGTTTTTTCCTATGGTTTTACATGGTTTTGTTTCTGCTCGGGTAAGTTGTTTAAATTTTTGTCAAATTTTACCGTTTTCTTTGATATATGGTTATTCGATTAAGGTCGTGTCAAATTTTACCCTTTTTGCAAACTTTTTTTAATTATTATTTCACAATCACTAGGTCATAATACCTATTAGGGAGGAGGAAGTTAAGAATGTAGTCTTGTTCATGCATCAATACAACTCACTAGATCCACATGGGTCGAACCCGCATTTTTCAAACGTATTGAAATATTTTTAAAAGATATGTTGTTCTATTTTGTCAGATTTTCTTTGATACACGACATGGGCCTAGGGAATAAATCGTAGGCTTGTATGTCTTATTCCTAAGGTTAAACAACTGAAACATATGGAAGATCTTCGACCTATCTATTTTTATAATGTTGTGATGCGCATACTGTCGAAGGTGGTGGTGAATAGTTCAAACTATGTTTAATCTAGACAGTGTCTAACAAACAGAGTGCTTTTAATGAAGGGAGGCTATTAGCTCATAATACAATGATTGCTTTGAAGTCACAAGGGAGAAAAGGGTGTGGCTGGGTTAAGAATTGATATTTTAAGGCATAAGATAGGTTGGAATGGATATTTATTGATATAACGATTAAAGTTCTCTTTTACAACTTAAAAAACTTTGGTACACTTTATTCTCTCCTTTTTACCATGTTCCAGATTCAACTATCCGCCACTAGAACTCAATTTGTTAATTATATGGATAAAAAGGATTTTATCATAGAATTGATTTGTTGAAAATATGTGTAAGTAAAACTAAATTGAACACAATTTGTCTCTCTAATTAATAACCACTCTTTAATTTGGATCAAATTTCTCCATTGCAAAGTACTACATTATAAAAATTATAGCCTCCATGTATTGAGAAATACATGTATACAACACTCTACAATCCACCAACATACGAGGAAAATTGTAATGTTTCTATCATCTCTACTATTTTTTATTTATTTTAAATTTAGATTAATTTTAATTTCCATATTGTTAACCATGTTTATTAGATTTAAGGTTTAAGAAATCAAATACCATTACTCACCTATTATATCACACATTACCATTCTCTTATAGAGGAACAAAAATAAATTGGGGATAATTTGATAAAGTTTTTGGAGAAAACCTTACCATTTAGCAATATCATTATATCATTAAGCGTCAAGGTCTGCTCCAAAGAATGATGATCCAATGGTACATCAAATATTTTTTTGGTGTTGGTGATATTGTTGACAAAGCTGTTCTCAGAGAATGACAAGTTATTAATTTTTTATTATCTTGGAAAGTGTTTTTATATATTTCTACGATTTAACATAGCGTTATTATATGATTTTATGTGCGAAAATTCACAAGCGACAATATCTGATAGTGTTTATAATACATAAGTTGTATTACACAAAATGTGATCATATATTATTGATTCTAGCAAGCTACAATAATTATTGAATTCACTTTATATGTTGAAATATATGTGACCCTCCTAACCATCCTAAGAGAGAGTCTTATTTATTATTTTATATATAAACAAGAAGTAAGGTGAAACAAATTGAACAGGAGATTTTGTACTCCTTCCATTCAACTTTTATCTGGCATCACTTGATCTAATTATCGAGGAAATACTTGATAACATAATAGCAAGGCACACTTCCCTTGCAACAATAACAAGTTAAATGCTTTGTTCTTATATGCAGCTTAAGCAAAACACTGAAAATACTTTTTGTTTGATTATGTATTCTTTGTGAGATGCATAGAAAGTAGAAACATGTTGAATCCTATTTGTAGATACAATGTAAATATTACAAACCATGGCAGTTTATAGATGATTTAAGAATTACAAGTGCAATGATTTTAATTGTAGTCCATTTTTATTTCATCATCTAATTGCTTACAAAATTTTAAGAATGGGATTATTCCGTGCTCATCTCTGTTTTACATTATTGGATATTGTGTGACTATATGTTCATATCATAGGTTTATTTTGACCACAGACAAGATTAATAGTAAAATATGTTAGTTCCCAATTCTCTTTGAGAAGCTTTAAGAAGTTTTAACAAAACTATGTCAAATTCATAATATGAGCCATAACCTTGTATCCTACTTCCTTTTGTAAGACCACACAATCACTCATAAACCAGACAAGTTATAAATATTTTCTCTATTTACCTCTTACTAACCATTTCGAAAAACAATGAAATATTTATAAATATTCTACTACAAACTTACAGGTGTTCTCTGTAGTTGCAAGTGATAGGCTATCTTACTGGTATAGAGATGATTCTTAAGGATGTTAGTTACTTGGTACAACTTGGAAGTGGGGCTGCCGATGATTCCATCCTCTGAATTACCCATTAGTGATTGCACCAACTATTTCTAAATCATTTTATGCTAAATACTATGCTATCTTATACCTCTAAAAATTTAATTTGATTAAATGTTGTTATGGTAATATTAATTTGTACATGACAATTAATTTCCTAATTATTGTGAGAGGTTTTTAGAGTTGAATCTATTATAGTAGTACTTCTATTATTGTTAGTTAGGGTTGTAGTAGTACATATATTATTGTTAGTTGAGGCGAGTAGGAAATTTATATATAATTTCACTAAATAAAATTTAAAACTCTCCACAAAATGTCATTTTCAAGTTAAGTTTTTTATACAATGCTTACCACTTAATTTATAGAAACTCATTTTATTTACAATATAAAATAAATTATAGTAATGCTTGTTTACCTATGCTTGTAAATCAATACCCAATTAGTTTATATAATACATGGAGTAGACTTTGTTAAATTATATTTTTATAAAAAGAAAAAAATTGAAATTTGTAATAAGAAATTGATACTAAGATAAAAAATAATTTAAACTATATTGGGCCAATTGAAACAATTATATACAATTTTGACTGCAAAATAAAGTATATAAAAAGGCAGGTAAAACCCTAATATAGGTAAAGGGGGCCATGAAATAGTGTTTTGGAGTTATTTGTATTCTCTATGAAAAAGTGTTTTGGTGCTGCAAGGTTAAACACATCTTTAACTGAATTGGTGGAGGACTAATCAAATGAACTGGTGGGGGACTAAGCTAACAAGGTTTAGAGGTTATCATGAATTGATGTTGGTTAACAAAATTAAAGTAATAATTTATATTCCCGTTTTCTTCATTTTCCTTTCATATGTGTTTTTTGCAAAAACTTTTGGTAAAAATCAAACACTATAATAATATC
>NW_027420725.1:0-29850 GCF_009905375.1 Apium graveolens | reverse complement strand
TCTTCTCTCTTTTTTCTATTATCTCTGTCTCTCTCTCTCTCTCTCTATTCTCGTCCCTCTCTCTCTCTCTATTATTACAGTTATATTTTTAAATCTTCAAAATTTATCTCTTACAATCGTACATCCAATTTCAATTATTATATATAATAATCAGCGCTTCGATACTACACATAGGTATATATTGCAAGGTTTTGAGGAAAATTTTGGGTAACATATTTTCCTTTTAATATATTTCGGGCGTAGAAAGTAGTTTGACGTGTTAATTACTCCAGAAGGTGTTTTCAGCGTATATATGTCTTGGTTATTAATTCTCGGATTTTTCTGGATATTTTTCCAGACATCAATTCTCCTTGAGGTGATCAGAATTTATTTTAGGTAACGATTTCGAAATTCCGCTTTCGTACTTGAGTATATTATAGCATGTTAGTGTTTATATATTTATTTCATATTTTTAGAAGTTTTCGTAGAAGTCGCTTTTGGCCGTGTTATTCATTTCTAGCGTGTTTATACGTGAAAATAAATTATTGTGTGTTTTAAGTTTATAATTTTATTAGTGTATAGTTGGATTGTGTTGTTTGGAATTGCTGTTGAGGGGTTATGACCCCGGGAATAGTCCGTTTTACAAAGACGTTCTTTTTTGAAATTTTTTCTAAAATATTGATTTCAATTTCAAATTAATATCTTTTAATATATGAAATTTATAATACAAATTATGCCACAGGAATATAAAGCCTTTTGTTTGAGTATTCGTGTTTTTGGGACATGTTTCTACGAATCATGACCCAATGCTATCACACGGGCTGATCAGCATATGATAGTATGTCCGTTGGAGAAAGATTCCAATATAAATTATTATATCATTTTTGATAATCATATAATAAATGATTTATCAAGTATTTTGGTTGTGGATAAAAGGTGAAATGCAGTTTTGATTCAGTTTCCGATTTATGCTAATACTTACTTTGTTGTTAAATATCAAGGTGGTATTAATAGAGATGATTGATGTTGACTTCAGTATGGGATGTTGTGAGCATCAAAGTTTATGATTCAGTCCAGGGTCACTGCTACATATTGTGGTTTACGATATTTCCGTAAACATTGTTTTGCGAGTTATTCTCGTCAAGATTCAAAGTATTGCTGAAGCATTTTGCTAAAAAATATCGAAAGGGTTTTGAATACAAATTATGAATCAAATTTGAGATTCCTTAACTTAATTTTTTGATTTAGCAATTATGATTTTAAATGTTCCGCTCTATTGTAGATGTCGGTTTTATATCAAAATGACCATCTATATTTATACTGAACTTGAGGAGCATTTTTTTCTCTCATACTTGCCTATTTTTAAATTTAATCACCAGTGAAGATTAGCTTGCGCTGTTTAGCGGCATTATTCAAGAAAACAAAAAAAGAACTTTGGAAGATGGTTGTCCAGGGTTTGCGGAACTAGAGTAAGTCTATTGTATAAAGTTGTGTTTATATATAGTATTAATTATGTTATTAATTGTTGGTCTAGTATACTTCTTTTCGAAGTTATGCTAGTGGGTTAAGTTTTGAATTTGGAAATTTATGGAAAGAGTTTGAAAAGAAATGAAAATGGCGTAGTGTAATTATAAGTGAATAAAAGTTGTGGTTAATTGTTGGTCTGTTTGACTAAGTCATTACGTGATTGCTTGCTATGTGTAAGAGAATGATTAGTCGAGGATATACACATATAAGAATGGTTACCTATTATGTGATAAGTGTGATATAGCTTATAATATGAAAGAAATTGATATGATTGGCGTAGAAAGTTAGACTTTCTGAGAAACGTCAGGTATTAATAAGGTTTTTGATTAGGGTTCATTTTTTATTATAGATTTGGTAAGTGAATCCATTCGTTATAGGAAAGGCAAAGAGGCTCTAGGTGGTAAGTAGCTCAGTTTCAGTGAAATGGGAAACCTTGTGAGGCAAGTAACTCTGATTTCTTACTAGTTATGATTCGATCACAGAGGATTGATATGATATACATTGATAGAATTAATTATCTTATTGATACAGTTGATGAATTGAATTGTTAAACCTTGTTGCTGACCTATTTCATTTCAAACACCTTACCCTACTTTCATTATACCCTGAGTTTTAATAAACCCTTGATCTTTAATAATTTGTTAAGATGTGTTATTTAATACCTTGTTACCTGGATCTTTATAACAGTAAACTCGACGCTTGTCAACATTCATTTTTCTTGTGAACCGTCTTGCTAATGACTTTGACAATACCTATGTTTAGTGATTGCTCATTTCCTCAGCTTACGTTTCCTCGTATTAGTTGCTTATTTCCCCCTTGAACCTTGAATTGAATCTAAGAATGATTTTCGACTTGAAAGAGTCCAAATGATTTCAATTACTGGTAACGTTAAAAAGAAATTAGTTAACACTTATGTGTTTTTCCAATATAAAGGTTTTCTAATAAATTCCTAAAGATTAGATAAAGACATAAGAGGCTAGTGGGCTAGTCCAGTCACTTAGGAGGCTGGCGGGCTAGTCCAGTATATAGTCTGAAATAATGCCATAGGTACCTTAAAGACCGGATGGAGGTCGGTACGGTTTGATGACCCATATATATTTAAAAGATGTATAAGTCCAATAAAAATGGTCACATTTTGTTTAAATGATGAAAAAGATTTTTTTACTGTGCAATAAGCACTATCTCTTGAATTGTAATGTGTATCTGACTTAGAATGATTTGAAACTTTGGTTTATTGATTAAAACATCTTGGAATTGTTGAAATCTATTGAGAACCCTGGTATTTGATCCTTAAACTGAATATTCATCACTTGAACCTAAAATCCCTTGAATCTTTATCCTGAGATCCTTTCCTAGATATTTATAAATTGCCACCTAGTTTATTGATGTTGTGAATGTTGTTATTGTTTTGATATAAGAACTGCATACGAGCCGATAGAAATTTAGGTTGATTTACCTTACGTTGAACAATCAATAAGAATTCTAGACCGGCAGGAATATTGTTGAGAAATAAGTTTGTACCGTTAGTAAAGTTTTTATGGAGAATCCTGGTTGTTGAAGTGTCAACCTGGGAACTTGAGAGTGATATGTTAGGTCACACACACTGTAGAAGGGGGTTGAATACAGTGTATACTACAATCAAACCAAATTAAGAACACAAGTATGAAACACAGAATAATCTTATTAATAAAACAGTATTACAATGGAACTGTTCTCTCTCAGTGATGAACAAATATCACGAGAGCTACTAGGGTTATAATGAATAATATTCTCGATTATGATAACACTTATAGTGTAAACCCTATGTTGTATTTATATACACACAGTTACAAGATAATCTTCTAATTGATATCAAACATAAGTCTGCATCCTAAAATATATCAACTAGTTATCTTTTCTTCCAAGTATTCTATTCTTCATAGAATTCTTCTCCATGCATATCTCTTCTTTTGTTTGTCTTAATCTTCTTTCCTTCAATCAGTCGTCTTCCTCATCTGAATGTCTTCTTAAGTCCTGATATTATCTCCTTATAAATATCTTCTGATATCGTAAGTTCTGATAACTTAAGTTCTGATATCTTAAGTTCTGACTTCGGTATAAGTACCGATTTCCAGTTAACTCTTGATTTGTCCTATTAGTTATGATCTGAAAACTAAACACAAATCATTATTAGACATGACATCACAATATATCCAACAATCTCCCCCAACTTGTGAATTAGCATAATATACAAGTTCAATAGATATTTGATGATGTCAAAAACATTAAGTACAAATGCATATGAAATTTGACTAAGTAACTACAACTCACAGTCTTTATAGCTTTTACCATCCTTAAATTCTGATATCAGCTTTAACCTGTATCCTTCAGATTTTAACAGTTGTAGTCCTTGACTTGGATTCAGTGTGTGATCTTTCTAATGTCAGGAGTTGTTCTGAGATAGTTGTTCAAAAGAATTCTCTCATCATATTCAGTTCATTCTCCATCCTCCTTTTTGCATCTTTAAGTTCAACTATATCTTCACATGTTTGAAAGATCGCAGCCCTAGGATCATTTATTTTTGCTTTCCTTATATCCTGATCTAGTCTGATGACATAGGCTTTATCAGACTCTAGATTGAATTCAAGACCATTAATACCAAGAAATATAGTGATGCTTTTGGTGGTATTAGGCTTCATCTCAACTATATCACCATTTTGATCTCTGTTCTTGGGATAGTATGGCCTGTCAGACTTTATAGAGTAAAGTTTCTTCTGCCTTTCAATATCAGATTTTAAGTAATTAGCAGCACCATTTGTTGACCTATTTTTCACTTGAAGTAGAAATAACACATGTTGCAATTCTTCAAAGTACTTCAAATGAATAGAATTATTTCTAATCTGGAATACCCTCCCATCTGTCATGAAATATAGCATAATACCTTCTTTCAGTAAAGAGTGGTAGACCATTTGTACAGACCCCGGTTGATTCAATCTTTCAGGAGTTGTTCCTACTCCCGGTTCACTCTAAGAAGTTGGATCAGAGGTATTATATTTACTCTCTTTTCTTTAGAAGTACCCAATCCTGATTTGTCTCTAGCTTCCTTTCCTCGAATAACTCTTGCTTCAAAACCACTTGATGTAGTCTTCAAAAGTTGAGTAGATTATTGAGCTTTAGTAAACTCAGGTAGTAGATTTTTTGAAGGTTTAACATGAGCAATGTCAGATGTTTCCTTTTCTTCGTCTTCTGATATCAAGCCAACTTGAGCTCTGTCAGAGGTTGCTTGCTTCATTATAATATCAGAATTTATTAAGTCCTGATCTTGAACAACATGAGCTATTTAGAGGTTGTTTGAATATTCTTTTTCTTCAAAATCAGACTAGTATCTTCATCAGATTTTGCTTCCAGATCCATGATTGGCATATATACCTTTACAGGTTCATCAATTTTTTCTTTACCCTTGGATCTAGAATCAACTTCCACCTGTGATTTGGCTTTGGATTCAGATTTGATTGCCTCAGAATTTGTCTTCTCTTTAATCACAATGCCCTTAGGCTTAGGTGGTTTCTTTGCAATAACTTGAGCTTTAGACTTGGATTTGACATTTTTTGCTTTAAGTCTGGCTTCTTCTTCCTTCAAACTTTAAATATCCATGCCTGGATTATCCTTTAGGAACAGCCTTTTGGAAATCTCTTCATCAGTTTCAAAGTGTGTTCACTAGAACTCATCCTTTTACCAGTATTATAACTTGTTCTCTTCTCCCAGTATCAGAACTTGTTCTCTGTAGAAGTTCTTGCTTTCCTAGATGAAGAGCCTTTGCCTTGACCATGACCTCTACCCTTTCAGAGTTTCCCTGGTCATCATTATCATCATCCTTACCCTTCAGTGGTTGATCAGTTTTGCATTTGGACTTAATCATTTTCTCCCCCTTTTTGGCACCATCAGGTAACAGGAGAGAGACAAACAATTCCACAGAGTTTTGGATTTCATTGAGTTGATCTTGTTGAGCGGCTTGATTCTTCAAAATATCAGATATTTGAGCTTGCTGCTTTTCTTGAGTCTTTTCTATGTACCCAATGCAGTCAAAGGTTGGCTTAAAAAACCTCTTCTTTTCCAATTTGACATTCATGTCTTGCTGAATTAGGGTTTCTTGAATTTTGTTCACCTTGGCTTGAGTTATTGAGTGTTGAAGGTGCCTTGTACTCAATGCAGTAACTCTGAGCTGTGCTTTGAAATCATCATTCATTAGCATCTCATCAGCTTTAGCCAGGTGCTCAGCAAGAATATTTGCAGTAGGAACAAAATCAACTTTGTTCCACTCCTTGATCCATTCTTGTCCTCTTGGAGTTTCACTCCAAGGTACTGGTGCATCCCCTCTCACAAACTTCTTAATTAAATCAGCTTTATTAACTGCTGGTAGAGGTGTAGGCTGGTCCTGTAGCCTACCAGACATGCACAAGTACAACCTACCAGCTGCATGTCCTGAAGACACTGAAGACTCTGTCTTGAGCAGTGTCTTCAGCTTTAATTGGTGACAGTGGAGGTGTAGATGTAGTGGCTTCAGTAAATTCTGGTTGTGTAGATGGAAGGATTCAATCACAATTGGCTCCTTTGGGATCAGAGATTCCTGATCCCCTTCCTTAGCTGCTGCTTTCACATCCTCTGAATCTGACTCAACTGTATCCATGTTAGCTCTTTGTTTCTTCCATCTCTTCAAGGGTGGAGAGACGGTGGGAGCTTTGTCATCAGAATTTATCTTTCTAAGCCCTTTGAGTGGCCTAGAACTCCCAATTTCTTGAACTTTCTGAGAAGAGACCTTCTCAGCTACTTTTGCAACAGGTTTTGATGTTTGACCCGTGCCTCATCTTCTGATTCATCTCAGAATCATCCTCCTTCTTTTCTGTTGTGTCTGAGGTACAGTCTTTGTCCTCTTTGCTCTAGAAGAAGAAGGCTGCACTGTAGGTGCTGATGGCTGTTGTGTGGTGGTAGGTTGGACATCAGGATATAGCAATGAATATGTAGCAGCATCAGCATTTACAAGAGCTTGCTTTACTGATAAAGGAATTCTAAGGGGTCTCAAAACTCCCTTCTTGTTATCAGCAGTGAAAAGATCAGTAAAAGCCCTTTTGCTAACTAAAACGTTCTATGAGTTCACCTGCTAGTTTTGTTCAGCTTCTGTACAGTAATTGTAAATTAACTAACAGAATCTAGCAAAGTAAACTACATTCCTGTCCTCTTTCATTCTATCTCCTATAAAACATAACACAGTCTTGCATAATCAAAATGGATGGTTTAGGAATGCATACCCAATTTGGTTGTGTCAGAATAGGAATGGCATCAAAATTTGAGCATTTGTTGGCAAACGTCTTTGTGATGCAATCGAAGAAGAAGCTCCATTCCTTTCGAATATATGGGCGCTTGAGTTGACCCAACTTAGCCAAACTCCGTTCATACCCAAGATTAGCCATCATTTGTTGTAGCAAGGGCTCCTCCTCCACAGCAGAACTGAATTGACAGGATTCAGGTAGGTGTAGAGCTTTACGAACTGCTCCTGGAGTAATAACATACTCAACCTCATTTGCTGAAAATACGATGCTTGGAGTCCCATGCTTACCACCATCATCATAATGTCCAATACGCCAGAATGTCAGAACTTGAGTTCCAAATATACTGGATGGCTGTGTCAATGCGAACCCAATTTCACTATGAGATAAGAAATCCTGAATAAAATGAAATTCAGAAGGAGCTTCACTCTTAGTGAGAATGGCAGCATAGTTGTTGGGAATGAACTTTGCTCCATCAAAGATTATATCCTTGGTTGCCATTGAAAACGAGTGAGAATTTAGAATACCTGAAAAGTGTTTGATAAATACTCTGTATAGTAAACTGTCACAAAATATGAGAGAATAAGAAAAAGAGAGAGAGTAAGTAGAAATAGAAATGTAAATAAAAGATTTGAAATCTTTATCTCTTTTACTTAGACACCCCACGTGACAACACATATTGAGAAGTGGAACAGACTTTAACACCTACCAGGCATGCAGCAGTTAAAACAAAAGTTAATTGGCACGGGAAATAAGTAATGATTACCATGTACATGCAGTTTTTTTTAAAAACTGTTCCCACTAAACAAATGATGATGACTGTCTTTTACCTCACATAAACCAATATTCTGATAAAATATAACCATTGAAATAATGACCAAAAATAAATCAAGGAAGTAAATATTGCCACGTCAGCATCAGAACTTGATTATTATCAGAATATAAAAGTCATCAGAATATGGCTTCTTAACCCAAAAAGTGACTGTTTATTCCTGTAATTCTTCACACAAATACTGATATGGTTTCTCATAACTTAATCATCAGAACTTCCATCAGAACTTGTCCTCAGAATTTATGCAACTGACACTTAAACTGTTCATCTAAAACAACATTGATCACCACAGTAATTTTTATCATTCATATGGAGTGTAAGTGTGTGCATAAAGCTAAATATCAGACAAAAAGTAAAGTCTGATTCACTTCAGTACATCTTAGAAATAAGGCATAACTAAGAACTTTGCTCAAAATCTGTCATTAGTCCGAAGTCTACTATAGAATGAGTTCACGGATGAGTCCACCTCAACTGTTTTGTGCTCATTTTATGCATCTTTTGAAATTCCTTGTTTATAGTGTCTTCTCAGTGTAAGTGAGTCACGACTGCTTATCAGAATTTATGCTATTATCAGAGTATTTTTCCAGTAATCAGAGAATGTGAAAAGTCACCAAGAAAATTTTATTTTTCTTTTCTAATGCATATTACTTAATACCGGCAATGCACTTGGGTCTTCCCTTCCACATAATTTTTCTCTAGATCTCAAAGGAGTACCTGATATTTATTTCTTTCTTTTCTTTTTCTTTTGATAAGTGAGGCTATCAGCACTTAGTACACCCATAAGATTTACAAACATCAGAACTTAACAGATAAGAAGCACCATTATAGTTTTTGACTTAGTAATACGATACACAAAGTAAACCTAACCAACTCAATATCAGAATTGCTTGTGTCAAAGATTCATATAAACATTACTTTAAACATGGGATCTTTAGTATATTAAAACTACTAGGTCATCATCTAGCACAGTTATCCTCATTGGATTGAATAGTTACAGAAACATTCATATCACTATCAGAATTTAGAAATTCACATCAGACAACAATCAACACTTAGGTAAATTTCAGTTTAAGCACAGATTACATAAAGGGAGTAATATCTGTAAATACTGATCATAAAGTCTGATGTATCAGAACATAAACTAAAAAGATTAGAGAAAGAACCTGAAACCATTCCAAGTTCATTTACCAATCTTGTAAAAGTAGCTTACATAGTGGTTTTGTGAAGATATCTGCTAGTTGTTGATCTGTTGGAATAAAATTCCACTATACCTTCCCTCACATGTTCCCTTATGAAATGGTACCTAATGCTGATGTGCTTTGTCATAGAGTGTTGAACTGGATTACCTTTCATAGCAATAGCACTTTGATTATCACAGTAAATACGAATTTTAGAAAATTCTAACCCATAATCCAGTAACTGATTCTTTATCCAAAGAATCTGTGCACAACAGCTTCCTGCAGAAATGTACTCTGCCTCTACAGTTGATGTGTAAATTGACTTTTGTTTCTTGTTAAACCAAGAATCTAATCTGCCTCCAAAAAATTGGCATCTTCCACTTGTGCTTTTCCTGTCAATTTTGCAACCTGCAAAATCTGCATCTGAGTAACCTATTAGCTTAAAGTCTGATTCCCTAGAATACCACAATCCTAGATCAGCGTACCCTTAAGGTACTTGAAAAAAAATTCACAGCTGTTAAGTGAGGTTCTCTTGGATCTGCTTGAAATCTTGCACAAAGACAGGTAGCACACATGATATCAGGTCTACTTGCAGTTAGATAGAGTAGTGAGCCAATCATACCTTGTAATCAGTAATATCTACTGATGTATGTAACACCCCCAAATCCGGGGTCGGGGATCCGGGTTGTCACGAGTTCCATTTCCCTTAAATACACCCAATCAAAAAAAAATAATCGATTACTCTGTACTGTGACCCCACAATAAACACACACACCACAAGTTATAGTCTCAGAGATGAATATCCAAAAATAATCACAAGTCGCTTTATTCCACCAATATATGCCATACACCTTAAAAGGGTTTCTGAATAAATTTACATTTCTTTGCCATTATTACAATTCATAAATATACATCAATCTGGTACATCAAAATTGAAGCCTAGCCTATTGGTAGTTCCTACCTCAGCTACAGCGACATCAACGCCTATAGGAAACTGCGGAACATTTCCTATCCGCTCGCAAATTTGGAGCTTGGTCCTGTTCATCTTTTCTATCTGTTGTTGTGTGATGAAAGAAGAAAAGCAAGGGTGAGCAGCAAGCCCACCAAAATAATATGTATAATGATTAACAATATATGAGCCTTCTCATAGTACTCATGAAAGTCTTGGTCAAAAGAAATGAACCAAGTTTGATATCTTAATGCGATGAAGTCGCAAAATATTCAGTATACATACATATATACTTTTCACAATCTTTGAAATCCTCTGACATGTATAATATACACAGAGTTCCAGTTTATAACTGTATAAAAAATATCGTTGAAAGGTGATCTCATATATCTAACCTTGTCTCAATGTTTTTCTGAAAATCTTTGACATGCACCACATAATCATTTACTAGATTAAGTTTAAAAGATGAAGTTACAAGATACTCCAATATACTTATATCTTTTCCAAATACTGCTTGAACTACCACCGTTCAAGTTATAATGAGCTTTCAACAGTTCATCACATAGATGAGACTACAAGACAAGATTTGAATAGATTAAATCTTTAAAATATCATCAAAATAAAATGAAGTTATGAGATACTTCATTTGATGCAAACATCATTTTGAAAACTTGACCCTGCCAACACTCAACAATCGCCCAACCGTAGCCTTTCTATCGAAGTGCTCTGGGTAGTGTTGCAGAAATATCCAATTGGATGATGAACTCATTACGGGAGTTTGCCGTGCCAGGAAGACCACTTACGATGATCAGTCGTAGTAGTACAACCCCACCATTTTCTACATGTAGAGGAGAACCTGTCGGATTTACTGTCAACCAAACACTGGACTCCTAAGGAATGGACCGTCTTAGCGGAACTTCCAGGCCATTTTGGGCCAATATAATAAGGCTGGGCCGACGCCACTCGACCACTTACGCCATTCCTAGTTCAGATGAAATCCATGACTCTGAAACGTAAAGCTCGTCCCCCCTTTCCCCAAGTAGAAACTGGTTGATACGGCTCCACCAAGAAGTCGTATCTAGTTGGAAAGGAAAACTCACCGATATTTCCCAGGCGATGCCTGTTAATGGATTAACTTGTTCCAAGAATTTTACTTCCCGAGTGTTGGGTAAGTAATCAAAATTCTTTTATCAAGACAGCAACCTTGTTGCGGATATAAACACACCACAGAGCCGGATCCCTCAGGTTTGAGCGAGTATTTAAACCCCCTTCGAAAGGAGGATCTTAATATAAAAATGAGTTTGGGATCCGCTCTAACTTTTAAAAATCATTTTGAAGACTCGCAAAACATTTTTAAGAATGTTTGGAGTGATGCTGATTACAAATAAATCAGTCCCAATATATTAGAAAATATCTGATATTATTATTTAAATAATATTCCCATAAAGAATAATCTTTATAAAAATAATTGAAGTAGAAGTTTTAAAACTTATACTTGAAATGAATATTAAATAACCAAAATATACCTATACGAAGTACTATCTTTATTTGAATATCAAAAGTGAGTTTGATTATCGACACCTTATTCTTTAATAAATAAAGAATATATCTCAGCAAATAATCGGAGTCATAGATCCTCAAATGAATATTCAAATAATATTCAATAAATAAAATAAGCTGAGTCATAAGCCCTCGAATGAATATTCGAAATAATATTCATTAAATAATAAGCTGAGTCATAAGCCCTCGAATGAATATTCAAAATAATATTCATTAAATAATATAAGTTATCGAATAAACCTTATTCAATTAATAGTTTTGAAACTATAACCATATATATAAAAATATATATATATATATATATATAATCTACTCGGGATCCTCGACTCCCGGTTTTAGAAAATGTTTTCACCTTTGGGTCCCTATACTAAGGGTATATGCAAATTACCGCTATTCTCTAGCATAGGTATTATCAACTGAACCAACAGATATATATGGCAAGAATACGAAACAGGCATGCATATGTACCATATCACATGCTACAATATATCGCAAGAATTTGCTAATTTAACCATCATGCATCTATCACAAGATAATGCATATACAAGTGTATACATCACAACAACAGTATAACGGATAGAAAACTTACCTGAGTGCTCCCGGATAGACTTAAGCTTAGAGTGGGTCCGATAACCTATGAACACAACATAAGTCGAATTAAACCCCGGTCGCTTAAGAAACTAGACTTTAACCATTTAGAGTCCTAACGTTCGCTTTCGCGCTTAACGATTTACTTAAGTCGCTCGAGTACCCTCGGCTCCCCCATTTTTAATAAATTAACCATTATGAGTTTTAAGGCGATTCTTTCGCAAGTGTCTTACCAACTGCCTATTACACCTTACATAAATGTTTCATACTTCAATTAGTCATTTAAGGTCTTTAAACCTATGTTTCAAAGTAAGGCGAGGGGTAATGTTTCGTTCACGAAATGCGTTACTTAAAACGGCCGTTTCTCCTAAACCGTTCATCAGAATCAAATGAACCACATATCAAAACGAAGCTCGTAACATGAACTATTTAAATTTGGCAATTCTTAAAATCTAGCACGGAGTTCTCGGGTGCTAATGTTATGAACAAAAGCAATCTAAAGTAAATCGGACATTACGACGGCTATGTTTACGCGATTTCCCAATTTTATACCATTCCAATTCAACCACCAATCAATCCACAATCACCCAAATCAAAACTCCATCCATACTACATCATAACAGCCCCAACAACTCAACATTAACAATTTATACTTATTCCCCACATGAACTAAAAGCTTTACTTAAGTTCTTTAACTAATTATCAAGATTTACAACTCCAAAAACACCACAAAACCAACTAATCTCTACAAACTCAACCAAACTTTAAACAAACAAGCATCATGCTTCGTATATACTATATCAATCATATTCATTCCTAATTACTCAAAACTAAAGCTAGGGTTTGGAGTTTATACCTTCCTTGGAGCTTTTAATCAATGAAAGATCCTTGGAATGCCCATGGAAGCCTTGATCTATGCTTAAGCTACCTTGAACTTTCATAAAAAATCAAGAAAACCAAAGTTATTTCTTGAAGGTTACTATTCACCATCTTCTTCCTTGATTTATTGGAAGAGATTGTGAAGGAATTAGAAGCTTAAACTTATAGGACATCCATATTATGTACAAGGAACCTTAGATAATTACCTTGTGATTTAACAATGCTTGGAACTTGATTTTTGAAAATTTCTTCTTTGAAAAAGAAGAAAAGCCGAGAGCAAGCTTGGAGAAAGAGATTTTTGTGTTTTTTTTCTTTGATTTGTTTTTTGGTTGGTTGTTTTGTTTAGATTTTGGTTAATTACCTTAATAACCTTGAACTTTGTGTGGTTATCATTCATCCACACCTCCTTCCCTCCTATGTCATGCTTACACACCTTATTGTGTCATCATCCCTTACTTGTCCTCTCCTTATTGGTTGGATGACCTCATCATCCCTAACCTCCTTGATTAACTTCCTAATTGTTTGCCTAATGACCGCTGATCTGTTATACGGTTCGCTTAACTTTCGTTTTCGTTTATCGTTTGAGGGATCATACCCGGGATCTTATTACTTGGGTTTCCTTAACCTTCTCAATACATTATATTCCTTTTATGATCCTCTCTTATAATCCTTTAATTTAAATCCTTTTTATCCTGTTACCTTATACTCAATTCTTTCCGTATCTAGTGGATTTCCGGGAAAAATCAAAGTGTTGGAATTGGATTCTGACGATCTTTACATACACTTATATACCACATAGAGTACTAATAATATCCCAGAAGATCAATAACGAACCCCTACATAGTGTGGCATGAAAAGTTTTCTCATTCAGCATAATCTGCAAAATCACTATTCATAAGGGTTTCAAAAATTTCCAAAAATTGGGGTTATTACAGTCTCCCCTCCTTAAAAGGATTCCGTCCCGGAATCAGATAGAAAATGAATAGGGATACTCTCTTAGCATTGCACTTTCTAACTCTCGAGTAAATTTTCCCACATTGTGGTTCTTCCATCAAACTCTGAATAGTTTGATAACCCTTCTCCTAAGCACTTTTCCTTTCACTCTAGAACCCTTCCTGGTTGCTCCATATAGGTTACGTCGGGTTGCATGTCTATGCGCTCATATCCCCTATTTATCTGGCATCCGAATTACACTTCCTTAACATTGATACGTGGAACAGTTATGAACGTGCTACAGGTTCGGGGGTAGGGCTAGCTCGTATCTAGCTTCCCAAAGTCTTACGAGTCATCCAAGGTCCAACAATTGTGGGCCTAGCTGTCCTTTCTTTCCGAACCTCATCCATCTTTTCCAAGGGAATACCTATAACAGCATAGGTCCCCTACTTCCTATTCCTTGTCCTTCCGTGTCAAATCAACATATTTATCATGTCCATCTTGGGTTACTACCAGCCGTTCCTCTGATTAGATCTATTATACCCTGGTCCTTTGGACTACTGCGGTTCCGAGCATCTTGCGTCTACGACTTCATCCTAACATAAGGGAGATCGACATTGTCTTCCCTCAAGGATCTCATAAGATGACATATCGATACCTGACATACAATCTATTGTCTAAGAAACTCAATCCGTGTTAAGTGATCATTCCAATTTTTTTCAGTCTATTGCACAGACTCTCATTATAGCTTTTAGCATTAGAGCTTTTGTTTCTAATACCCATCTTTTCCAGTTCGTACTCTATTACCTTCCGTTCCTAATATTATACTGGTTATACTTTTGCTCGTTAGCGTTCTATAACCTTTTAATAACCTCGTCAACCTTAGTATCACGAATGTGTTTCCATTCCGAATACCACCACAACTACTACTCCTTTTCAGCTGCTTCTATCTTCGAAAGCTTAGTCCTTCATATAGAAGTAAAGAATTTATTGAGAGATCACTATGAGTCATGAACACTTGTTATATCTCATAGTTAGTACATAAGGTGGCCAGCCTTAGTACTTGACAAGCAATTAAAACATAGATGGTATCCTACTAGGCTTCTATCACACAGATGATAGTCATTCGCATACCTCCCCTTCTGGAAGGGTTGTTCTTCTCAGCTTATATGAAATGAAAAAAGAGAAAAGAACGAACTGAAGAGAATGCATATATGAAAAAAAATATACTGCCACAAATATCTGGCTTGGAACCTACCTCTGAACTATAGAGGTTTTCATAGGCGAGACACACATAGTGTGTGTATATAAAACCCCATCAAGTATATAGCATCGCCTTTCACATGCTAAAATATTTACTATTCCATCTATCCTTCTATGGACCCATGCTCTTGCTCGAGCTTATACACAATCACCTTCGAAACTCCCTCGATCGAAAATCGAATCTGGAATCTCATTTATACATCATCGTTACTAGAATTCTATGCTTGCATCGCAACCTTCCTCGTATAGTAATACGACTCTCTATTGATAAGAAGGAATAATATTCAATAGGTAGATAATCTACTTAATAGTCTATCAATGATAACTTATACACCACCACGACCCGATTAGTGGTACTCAATCTCAACATCCATTCCAATACAACTCTCACGGTTGTAATCAGCTCATTACTCGCAGAATCATTGCTGCATTACTATGGTCCACTACTGACCTACTGTCGTCATTCATTTCCATGAAATCTTAATATCTAACCATACGGAGTCCATACGTCGTATAAATACTTCTAAGGAGTTAACATAATCACCTTCATGATTCATGAAGAACACTCCAAACTCTGACACTTTCATGACATGAAGCATATAAAATTGCAGAAGAGTTTCAATCAAAGCAACGATAGCAGGTTAATACCATTCTTAATCGTATGCCTTAAATAGAAGACTTAACTCAAGGTTCGTCTAGTCCTTTTTGAAACATGGTCCTGACTTATCTCAAGATAGTATCTTCTGAGATAGATAGCCCGCTCATGGCGATTACACGAATTAAACCTTTACCAACTACTATTGGTTGGGGTATTGCAAAGCAGAGAAGTCAATCTTCCCCAAACCATAATACAATCTGCATAGCTTTAACCATCATCACTGTATTCCTTGGCACAAGCGCCTATAATTATCCTCTTACCTTTAAAGTGTCGGCCACCTCTTTGGCCTTTCCTGATAGTAAAATTTCCTTACAGTCAATGTCATTTTAACCACCTCCAAATAAATTTTCTACCTTATTTCAATCACAGCTTATGTGAAGATGTTTTCCTTAAAATCTGATGAGTAAAAAAAATCATCCATTTTTCCATAAGTTATTGCCTCAGTCTTTAGAGGTTAATCACTGTCCGACTGACTCTCAATCATAATTAGAACATCTTTTATCTTAAGTCCTAATTGCCCTGAACAATTTCGACCATTACTGGTTCGATCCATACCTTCTCGTGGTTTAACACGTGCCCCACTTGGCATCATTATAATTACGTCATATTTCCTTTATCAACATTTCTATTCTTGAGAATTTTGAATATTACCTTTCTCCTTGTAAAACCTCTAAGGTTATCCTTGAATCGTTCCTCCTGTATTCCCTAGATACAGGGCATATCAAGATACCATTTATTAATACCAGAATCATTGTCTATATACTTCTGAAAAATTTCTCCACTGATCCTTAAAGGTTGTTATTACCTTAATCCTTTCCAATTCATACTGTCAAAACTCATATGTCCCTATTAAGGGTGAAATGCCAACCTTTATGCATTCCCCTAGGATTCGTTTTAAGTTACCGATGTTCTATCCTTAATTCCACCTTTAAAAAGGTACATGCATCCTTCCATGGATAAATCAAGTCATATATCCCTGATAAGGGTGTCTTATTCAATCATTCCCACCTCGATAGTATATGCCTAATTTCACAATAACATCTGTATTCAAAATGAGGTCAATCAATATGGCCTCCAAAAGATAACAACGGTTATCCGCTTTTCTTGCCTAATTTGGTAACGATAACAAGGATGTTCTGGAAGATATTGGTCGTGTTCAACGTGAACTTCTTCTTAATAATTCCTTATTTACTTTTGTTGTTTATCTCAACAGTCATCTCAATGTTGGGATATCTTTCATACCTGGCGTCTCCCTTTCTGGGTATCAAGCCACCGGTCTTACACTTCACATTCTTGAAGGTCACTTCCTTCATCCAATTTTCCTAATTTCTTACTTTCTTGTCTCCTCAGTCTATCCGTGTCTCATTATTTATCCTTCGAACTATCTCAAGGTTTCCTCGAATCCTCCCAACTTACAGGGGATAAAATATATGTATCTCTTATGCCTTCAACCATCAATTTAACTCATGGTGAATCACCCTCATCCTGACGATTACATACTTTTCTATTTCTATTGCTACGAGTCTTTAGGGTTTCCTCATACCCAACTCCTTATCATTCCTCAAACTCTATTGCCTTTATATTCCTTTCCACTTCAGTTTCTTTTTATTTTCCTTTCTCTTATCATTATTTCATGAACCAACCCAAATAAGCATTGATTTCAAACATCCCGTCATTCTGGATTCGTGTCCTCAGAACGAATCTTGACAACTTTTACAACTTAGATTCATAATTCATCATACTCGTCTGCCTTTGTTCTGGCTCTAAAGCTTTTACACTATCTCCATAACCTTGGGAAGTACTTTCCTGAAAAATTGACTGAACTTAAATCAGTTTATTATAATCTCTTGCTGTGCCTTCCTTGGCCTTTCACCAGCGGGTGGCCTCTCTCTTAGGAGGGTAAGTGACAAAAAGTCTTTTGTGATTCGTCAATCATTTAGAATCTCAAATGATTCCTCTATTTCCTTTAGCCAGGCTCTTGCCTCGACTGGGTCAACCTGTTCCTTGGAACTCTGAGAGCTTAGAGACTTAAAGGTCCTGAAAGAATTTCCTACCGCATTGTTTCCTCAAGGTGGTGGTTGGGGATAATAGTCTAAGTTCTGTCTAGACAGGTCCATAAATTGCCGTATAGGAGTACCGTCTCGGGTCTCCTTTCCTTACTCGACTTTCTGTTTCCTTAGTATGAAATGTTTCAACCTTCTCCCATAATCGGGGTTATATACATTAAAAACCTTGTTTTCCACTCTATTATGTTATGGGTTCTTCTTTCTTGATGGCAACCTCCCTGACTATCACATTCAGGGTTTGCCCTAAATCTTATTCCTCAAACTATGGCTTCATCTAAGTTCTCATCCTTAAGCTCTTGAACTTTTGGAACCCAATTCTGTAGGAACACCTCATATCCCTTATCATCTTTCTCGGTATTCTCTTCTCCAGTCATTGACTCTCTGCCTTCATTCATCACTTTTTCTGGCACAATATGTTCTTTTCCAAAATTCGGTCTGTATTGCAATCTCAAACAGCTTTTCGGTACCGGCTCCGGTTACCTTCACTTCTATTTCCATTTTCTCAAAATCTCTTATAAACTCTCCCAAAGACATTATTATCTTGAGTCTCTCCTTTTTACTAAGGGCATCAGCCACCACATTGGCTTTCCCTGAATGATAAAGAATCTCCCAATCATAATTCTTGATTAGCTCTAACCACCTCATTGGCGCATGTTGAGCTCTTTCTGCGTGAAAATGTACTAGAGCACTTATGGCTTGTGTAAATCTCGCACTTTCTCCATACAAGTAGTGCCTCCAATCTTTAGGGCAAAACTATTGCCACGAGCCCAAGCTCATGGGTGGGGATATCGAATTTTATATTCCCTTAATTGTCTTGACGCGTACGCGATTACCTTGTTGTGCTGTATAAGAAGCACCCTAATTCCTTATGCGAAGCGTCACTACACATCACAAAATCTCATTTTCCATCCGGCAACGCCAACATAGGGGTCACCAACCTTTGCTTCAGTTCTTAAAGTGTTCTCGCATTTCTCTGTCCATTCAACTTCTCAGTCTTACGAGTAAGCCGCGTTAAAGGGGCTACTATCTTTACAAACTTGAACGAACCTCCGGTAGTGACCGGCCAATCCTACCTCTGGTAGTTCCTACCCTGATCATCAATTCCTCAGTCCTTTATTCATTCTTGTCAGGATCCTCCGGGATCCTCCTCAGCAACAATCCCTTCTAGGACAACATCCTCAACCGTACATCCTCAATATGAACATCATCCGTCCTGCGTTAGGACGCTCTATCGGATCCACAATCTGATCTCCAATGTAATAAAACATCATCGCGTGTTGCTCCTCAACCTCAGGGTTCGGAGTCCCGCTACCATATACGATAACGAACTACGCTTCTATCACGATATTTATAAGGGTTCCCATAAGGGTTTTAACTGTCAGTACTACGTTAGGTAGCCCGACTATGAACTTGGCAAGAGTTCTTATTATCTTAGTGAACTTATTATCTTAACGTCACATCATCTCTGAGGTTTATAACGCTTAGCTCTGATACCACTTCTGTAACACCCCCAAATCCGGGGTCGGGGATCCGGGTTGTCACGAGTTCCATTTCCCTTAATAACACCCAATCTTAATAATTAATCAACTACTCTGTACTGTGACCCCACAATAAACACACACACCACAAGTTATAGTCTCAGAGATGAACATCCAAAAATAATCACAAGTCATTTTATTCCACAATTATCTGCCAATACACCTTAAAAGGTTTTCTGAATAAATTTACATTTTCTTTGCCATTATTACAATTCATATTACATAATCTGGTACATCAAAAGTTGAAAGCCTAGCCTATTGGTAGTTCCTACCTCAGCTACAGCGACATCAACGCTTAGACTGCGAACGTTTCCTAACCGCTTGCGAATCGGGAGCTTGGTCCTGTTCATCTTGTCTATCTGATGTTGTGTGATGAAAGAAGAAGCAAGGGTGAGCAACAAGCCCACCAAAATAATATATAATGATTAACAATATATGAGCCTTCTCATAGTACTCATGAAAGTCTTGGTCAAAAGAAATGAACCAAGTTTGATATCTTAATGCGATGAAGTCGCAAAATATTCAGTATATATACATATATACTTTTCAAAATCTTGGAAGTCCTCTTCCATGCATAATATACACAAGTTCCAGTTTATAACTGTATAAAAAATCGTTGCAAGGTGATCTCATATATCTAACCTTGTCTCAACGTTTTTCTGAAAGTCTTTGTCATTCATAAGACAACCATTACTAGATATAAGTTTAAAATGGTGAAGTTACAAGATACTCCAATATACTTATATCTTTTCCAAATACTACTTGAACTACCACCGTTCAAGTTATAATTAGTTTCAAAAGTTCATCACATAGATGAGACTACAAGACCAGATTTGAATAGATTAAATCTTTTAAAATATCATCAAAATAAATGAAGTTACGAGATACTTCATTTGATGCAAACATCATTTTGAAAACTTGACCCTGCCAACACTCAACAATCGCCCAACCGTAGCCTTTCTATCGAAGTGCTCTGGGTAGTGTTGCAGAAATATCCAATTGGATGATGAACTCATTACGGGAGTTTGCCGCGCCAGGAAGACCACTTACGATGATCAGTCGTAGTAGTGCAACCCCACCATTTTCTACATGTAGAGGAGAACCTGTCGGATTTACTTGTCAACCGAACACTGAACTCCTAAGGAATGGACCGCCTTAGCGGAACTTCCAGGCCATTTGGGCCAATATAATAAGGCTGGGCCGGCGCTACTCGACCACTTACGCCACTCCTAGTTCAGATGAAATCCATGACTCTGAAACGTAAAGCTCGTCCCCACTTTCCCCAAGTAGAAACTTGTTGATACGGCTCCACCAAGAAGTCGTATCTAGTTGGAAAGGAAAACTCACCGATATTTCCCAGGCGATGCCTGTTAATGGATTAACTTGTTCCAAGAATTTTACTTCCCGAGTGTTGGGTAAGTAATCAAAAACTCTTTTATCAAGACAACAACCTTGTTGCGAATATAAAATACACCACAGAGCCGGATCCCTCCGGTTTTGAGCGAGTATTTAAATCCCCTTTTTAAAAGGAAGATCTTAAATATAAAAATGAGTTTTGGGATCCGCTCTAACTTTTGAAAATCATTTTAAAGACTTGAAAACACTTTAAAGAGTGTTTGGAATAATGCTGATTTAATAAAGTAAATCAGTCTCAATATAAAGAAATATCTGAATATTATTATTTAAATAATATTCCCATAAAGAATAATTGAGGTAGAAGTTGGAAAACTTATACTTGAAATGAATAGTAAATAATCAAAGATATACTTATACGAAAGTAATATCTTTATTTGAATATCAAAAGTAAGTTTGATTATCGAACATTATTCTTTAATAAAATAAAGATATTAATAAATAATAAGCGGAGTCATAATACCTCGAATGAATATTATAAATAATATTCATTAAATAAAATAAAGGAGTCATACATCCTCAAATGAATATCCAAGTAATATTCAATTAATATAAAGGAGTCATAAGTCCTCGAATGAATATTCAAGATAATATTCATTAATAAAATAAAGTTATCGAATAAACCTTATTCGATTAATAGTTTTGAAAACTATAACCATATATATATATAAATATATATATATAAAATCTACTCGGGATCCTCGACTCCCGGTTTTAGAAAATGTTTTCACCTTTGGGTATGCAAATTACCGCTATTCTCTAGCATAGGTATTATCAACTGAACCAACAGATATATATGGCAAGAATACGAAACAGGCATGCATATGTACCATATCACATGCTACAATATATCGCAAGAATTTGCAATATAACCATCATGCATCTATTACAAGATAATGCATATACAAGTGTATACATCACAACAACAGTATAACGGGTAGAAAACTTGCCTGAGCGACTGGGGTTACGAATGGCTCGGGACGAGTCTGGTAACCTATAAACAACAAGTAAGTTGGAATTAAACCAAAGTCACTTGTAAATCTATACTTAACCAACTCAGACTCTAACGCTCGTTTTGCGCTTACTGATTCTCTTAAGTCACTCGAGTACCCTCGGCTCCACCATTTTTTAATTTAACCATTACGAGTTTTAAGGCGATTCCTTCGCGAGTGTCTTACCAACTGCCTAACATACTTACATAATTGTTTCATACATTAATTACCCTTTAAGGTCTTTAACCTATGTTTCAAAGTAAGGCGAGGGGAAAAGTTTCGTTCGCGAAACGCCGTTACTTAAAACGGTCGTTTCTCCTAAACCGTACATCGGAATCAAACGAACTACATATCAAAACGAAGCTCGTAACATGAACTATCTAAACATGGCAATGGTCATAATCTAGCAGGGAGTTCTCGGGTCCAATGTTATGAACAAAAGCAGTCTAAAGTAAATCGGACATTACGACGGCTATGTTTACGCGATTTCCCAAATTTAAACCATTCAAACAACCACAATTCAACCCCATTCACAACCCAATCAAAACTCCATCCATATTACTTACAACAGCCCCAAATCAATCATTATAATCAATTTACTTAATCCTAAAACTTGAATTTAAACTATACTACATTCTTTAATCAAATCATAAGATTTCAACATTCCAATCTCCACCATTCCAACCCAACTCTAAACCACATCATTAAGCTACTCTAATACCAACACACCAAAATCACCTAATATACAAAGTAAAGCTAGGGTTTGGAGATGATATACCTTCCTTGAAGTGGTGTGAGTAGCTAGGAAGCCTTAGGAAGCCTTGAGGAGTCTTAGGAATGCTTGGATCTTAAAGGAAAAGCAAGAAAATCAAGTTAAAAACCTTGAAATCACTATTCATCTTCTTCATGATTTATTGGAGAAGATAGAGAATGAATGGGATGCTTAAACTCATAATATAGCCATATCTATGCATAAGGAATACTAGGGAATTATCTTACCAATTTAGGAAGCTTGAATCTTGGTTTTTGAAATTTCTGCCCTTTAAAATTGTAAAAAGCCGAGAGCAACTCTTGGTTGAATGAAAGAAATGATTTTGTGTTTTGCTTTGATTTGTTTTGGTTGGTTGTTTTTGTTTTGTTTTGGTTAATTACCTTATTAACCTTGAACTTTGTGTGGTTCTACTTCAACCACATCTCTTCCTTCCCATGTCATGCTTATGTCATGCTATGATGTCATCTTTTCCTCTTTGTCCTCTTCTCATTGGTTGGATGACATCCTCCCCTCTAATATCTTTGATTAACTTCCTAATTGCTTTCCTAATGACCGCTGATCTGTTATACGGTTCGCTTAACTTTCGTTTTCGTTTATCGTTTGAGGGATCATACCCGGGATCTTATTACTTAGGTTCCCTTAACCTCTCTCAATACATTATATTCCTTTTTATGATCCTCTCTTATAATCCTTTAATTTAAATCCTTTTTACCCTGTTACCTTATACTCAATTCTTTCCGTATCTAGTGGATTTCCGGGAAAAATCAAAGTGTTCGGAATTGGATTCTGACGATCTTTACATACACTTATATACCACATAGAGTACTAATAATATCCCAGAAGATCAATAACAGAACCCCTACATAGTGTGACATGAAAAGTTTTCTCATTCAGCATAATCTGCAAAATCACTATTCATAAGGGTTTCAAAAATTTCCAAAAATTGGGGTTATTACAGTTTTTGTTCTCATACATCACACATTATGATCAGTGTTTACAGATTGTCTTATCTCAATTTAATATGTGCTTAAATTGTAATATATTAAATACTGATTCTTATCTGATGTGATTCTATATACTATGATAGAGTTTTGAATGTTTTGTGATTATTCACTCTAAAGAGGATTATTTGTTAGATGATGACTTAGTAGTCTTTAACAAACTGTGTATCCCATGTTTGAATTAGTTGTTTATATGGAAATCCATAACACAAGCAAACTCTGATTTTAATCTTAGTCAAATTTACTTTGTGTATCTTATTACTAAGTCACAAACTAGATTATTGCTTCTTATTTGTCAAATTCGGATGTCAGTAAATCTTAAGGATGAACTACATGCTTGATAAGCCTCACTTATCTGCAGAAAACAAAAGAAAAGAAAAATTAAAGTCAGGTACTCCTTTGAGATCTAGAGTACATATGTGAAAGGGAAGACCCAAGTGCATTACTGGTATTAAGTTATATGCATTAGAAAAGCAAATAAATTTTCTTGGTGACTTTTCACATTCTCTAATTACTAGAGAAATACTCTGATAATAGCATAAATTATGATAGCATTTGTGACTCATTTACACTGAGAAGCCACTGTAAAAAGAATGTCAAAAGATGCATAAAATGAGCACAAACAGTTGAGGTGGACTCGTGCATAAATTTATTCTATAGTAGTGTTATGGATAAAAACTTAAGATATATTAATTGTTGTATTTAATACTAAGGATCGGGAGCTCAAGGCCTTTAATGGCTGCTCTCGTGTTTCGTAGCTTAATTCTACCTTTACGAGATGCCTACGTATATCTGTGAATTAGATAATCAAGCCAAAAAATGTAGTTCTGATTGGTGGGGGTGAGACCCCTTATATAGATATTGGGAGTCCTTGAATTGAACTAGGGTTAGGAGACTTGGTGGACAAGTCTCTGAATTAGAATGGACTTTGGAGTCCTAGGAAGTAGGAAACTGATTCATTATCCTATTAGGTCCCTTAGGGGCTACTCTACAAGGATTTATCCTCATTGGGACTTATCTTGACAACTGTTTAATCCCTTATTAATTAATTATGAAATTATTTAATATTCAGGATTTTGGGCCCTCTCTAACTGGGCTTCGTCATTGGATCATATCTGGTTTAATTAATTATAACACCAATTACTCCTGGGCTATTTTTGGGCCCCTAACAAGGGCTTGGGCCTCTTCTAATGGGCTTAACAACCAACCCAATTTCAATATAATTAATGCGATATCAATTACGCAATCAGGGTTTATTTTATTCCCTATCATTTGCCCCCCAACTTCTGGGAAATCGTAGAAGATCTCGCAGAAGTTAAGTTCATTCTTCCCTTACAGGGTATCGTTTTGACGTAAAGTGTGGAGCGACCTACACATTTACAACGATTTGCCTTGTACATAGCTTCAGGGTTTATTTTATTCCCTATTATTTTCTTACCTTTTTCCTAATTTTAGGAATTTTGGTATTTTTTAGGAATTTCCTTTTACAATTTTCAGCCCTTTTTCGACCAGAATCCTAGTCGAAAATTTGACCAGGATCCTAGTCGAATTTTAGGCCAGTTTCTGAATCTTGGTCGAAGGATTTCGACTAAGATCCATGACCAGGACTTCGACCCGGATCCTAGTCGAACCAACGACCTGGATTTTGGTCAAAATCTTTGTCCTTTTTGATTCCTGTTCTTGATGTTTCGACTAGGAATCACGACCAGAATTTTGACCTGGATCCTAGTCGAATCTACGACCTAGATTTTACACAAAATTATTGGCCACATTTTGAATCCTGTTCCGATGTATTATCGACTAGGATTCACGACCTCAACCTTGACTCCTCGCTCCTGGTCTATTTGATGGTTGTGTTTCTGGCTCCTGTGCGAAGGTTTTCGACAGAATTCACGACCTCAACCTCGATCTCGATCCTGGTCTATTTGATGATTGTTTTTCTTTCTGGCTCCTGTTCGAAGGTTTTCGAACAGAATTCACGACCTCAACCTCGATCTCGATCACTGGTGCTATTTGATGGGTTGTCTAGATTTTCTGGCTTCCTGTTCGAAGGTTTTCGAACAGAATCATGACCTCAACCTCGATCTCGATCCTGGTCTATTTGATTGGTGTTGTTTCTTGCGCTTTTCTAATTCAACTTGGAGTTGACTTTTGTTTTGGGCTCTATTTTTCCAATCCTAATTGGATTGGGGCTTTGATTTGGGCCTTGATTTGGGCCTGTATTCTTCTAAATCCTAATTGATTTGGGCCTCTATTTTCAATCCTAATTGGATTTGGATTTGATTTGGGCCTGTATTTTTCTAAATCTAATGGATTTGGGCCTCGACTTGGGCCTCTATTTATACTTTCCTTTAGAATTATTTAGAATGCCCGTAAATATTCTGGAATGTTCTAGATTGCTGGGCTTTTTTCCTTTTGGGCCCAACTTTCCAACCTGTCTTCTTGGGGGCTTTTTGTTCCCTCATCGATCTTTCGTTTCCTTCTTATATAAAGGAGTGAGGAGAGTCACTCACTCCTCACTTTCCTCTATTTCTGCAATTCTCTTTATCCTTCTCTTCTCTTAAAGATCTCGGAGAAATAACTGTAGGTCGGAGTTTTTGGGCCCCAAAGCCTTCACTTTTAGCAACCAGTCCCCTTTTTGCAGCATTTACTTTAGGTAAATACCCTCCCCTCTTTTTTCTTTTGCTGTTTTTTTGACATAGTTTGTGTTTAAAATTGTCTTCTTTTACGCCCTTTTTTCATATGGCTAATAAGAGAATGACCCTCATTTGGCCAAGATAAACGTGGCCAAAAGTCTAATGAGTTCCCCATTCGATCAAGGTACACTTCCTTGATTGATATGATCAACACTCGAGGGGATAAGTACCCGTTTGACGCGCCTCTGGATGCGCATGATCACATTAGTATCTTCAGGGATGTAAAGGAGTTGGATAAGTTGAAAAACTTCTTCAAGATCAAGGAACCCTTCAAGCTGGTTCTAGCGGGTCCAGCCGACAGGGGCCTGCCAATGGAAGAAAAGACGCTTTATGCGTCTATAGGGACACCTTTATAGGGCAGGTATCAGACTCCTCTTTCATCCATTTATTCCTGTTTTGCTAGATGATATCGGCATCAGCCCTTTCCAACTCCCTCCAAACTCTTGGAGGTTGATTCTTTGCTACTTGTCGCAATGCGCCAAGCACGACGTCCCTCCTTCTGTCGTCGTGCTCAGAAAGATATTTCAGTTCAAGAATAGCCTTGACAAGAATCTGGGGTAGGTTTCTTTGAACCAACGCCCCACTGTTCCTCACATAGTGAATGGGAAGTCCATCCCTGACAATAACTTGGGGTGGAAGAAGGAGTTTCTTTATGTCCTCGGGGAAGGTGGCGACTGGGGGACTCTCTTTCGCTCGTCTTTTGGGCAAGCTGTGGATGGGAGCCCGAATGATATAGTTTTGACCGAAAGGAGACTAGGGCCTTCAACCTCCTTACCCAAGATAATGGGACTTCCCACTCTTGGGATCTTATCAGGGAGACAGTTCTTGTGGAACGTGGCCTTTCTCCCGTTCCTAAAAAAGTTATGTTTTCTTCCTTTTCTAGTTGTCTTCATTTTTCCCACTTTTTACTTTACTAATTTCTCAATCCACTTCACTTATTCGTTACCGTTGCTGAGAAAATTGATGAGGTTACCAAGCCTAAAGACCTGGAAACGACCAGGATGAAACGCGCCGGGAAGGTCTTCAAGGACCCGCGCCTTGGGGATCGCTTCCCAGAGTTCCTCTCCAGGCAAAGGAAGGAGACGAGGAAGGCCCCAGACAACCTTTGCGTACAAAACAGAAACCAGGAGCTTTCTTCCAACCTCCCTGGGGAATCCGGGGAAAGAATTCGATTGTTGGAAAGATAGCACTTACCAAGGAATGGTCTATGCATTCTATTTCCCCTGTAGACTATCATGACCTTGTCCTTCAACAGGACTTGGAGGCTAACGAGCTTTTCGGTGCTCAGGCCATGGCGACGGTACGTCTTTTTTTTTATCCATAGCCTTCTGTCGTGTTTTTTCTTGTTTCTCACTTTTTCTTTGTCTTTTGCAGGCGAATGTCCATTTTCAAGAGGCACTTCACCAAGCCAAGGCTTGGAAAGTTGGCCTAGAAGACACAAACAAGAAGTTGGAGGATGCTAACCAGCGGATAGAGGCTCTCCAAGCCCAACTTGCCTCCTCAACTTCTAATCTTGAAACGGCTCGGGCTGAGATTGTTATTCTTAAGGCCCAGAAGGACAAGGCCTTTGACGCTGGATGGATATTCAAGAATTCAAGGACTTAATGGTAGAGCATGATGCCCTCCTTCATCCAGTCAACTATAAGGAAGGCTGGGATGCTGCTGTTGAGGCTATCCAGGATGAGTTTCCTGAGGTTCTTGAACAATCTTCCTTCTCTTTCCTTGTGCAAGTCCCAGCGCTAGGAGGCGTTTCAGATAAGCTCGCTGATCTTATTAAGGAGGGCACTTCAGCATCCCCGATCAGAGCGCCATCAGGAAGCCAAGGCCAAGGCCAAAAAAGGAGGGAGCCTGAATCCAGCTCTGAAGAGGAGGAATCTTCTTCTGAGGAAGAGGTCGAGCCCCTTTTAAGAAGGCGAGGGTGGAAGAGCTTCCAAAACCAGCATCCCCTAAGGCATCGAAGGCGTTCGAGGGTAGTTCTGAGGAGACCTCGGCGGAGACTTCCGAAGAAACTTCCGAGGGGCCAACTCAGGAGACGTCCGAGGAGACTTCAGATAGCGGCTCTGAAGAATCCGAGCCTTCTAAGGCCTAACTCTCTTGCATTATGTACTTTACTTTTCTTCAGACATTTTTGAATTTTAATATTGACTTTAATTATTGTCACTTGTATTGTCCAAACATTATCATAGTTTTTATGAGTTTTCAAACTCAAGTTTATAACTTAGTTTTATCCTTCACAATATATCAATCTAATAGGCTAGATCAAACTGAACGCTTTTCATTATAACTTGGTATTTTCGATACCTTACAGATATGGGTTCAACCCTAATAAAACTAAACATTTCTTCTAAAAACGATCCTAAGAAAACAAAGCTTCAAGGAGCTTTTAAACCTAATCGTCATTCCGACAAGTGAGAATCATGCTGTAACTGTTTTACACATAGTAAACCTTCAGGTTTTGTGCATGCCAAGTTCTTGGGACTTCAAAATCTATAGTTTTAAGCTTTTAGGTTCCCCTTCCTTGAACACTTTTACCTTATATGGCCCTTCCCAATTCAGGGCAAGTTTCCCTCTCTGCCCAACACTAGAAGCTTCTACCTTCCTCAGGACTAAGTCACCTTTCTTGAAGAACCTTTCCTTAAACCTCAGGTTATAGTAGAACGATGCCTTTTCTGATATTCCACTATCTTCGTATGTGCCTCATCTCGTACTTCATCAATTAGATATAGGGCTAATCTTTGCCCTTCCTCATTTTCCCAGCATTGAAAGCTTGAATCCTGGGAGAGGAATGTATATCTCTACAGGAACAACCGCTTCTACCCCATATACTAACATGAAGGGAGTTGCTCCAATCGTGACTCTACAGGTAGTCCTATAGGCCCATAGTATTGGGAGTATATCATCCACCCAGTTATTCCTCGACTTCTCGATCCTCTTCTTTAGTTCATCCAGGATTATTCGATTCGCCACTTCTGCTTGTCTATTGGCTTGCGGGTGAGCCATAGAGGTGAATCGTAATTTAATTTCATTCTCCTCACAATACATCTTGAATTCCTCATTGTTGAACTGTGTTTCATTGTCAGTGACTAGGATGTGGGGAATTCCATACCGGCACATGATATTTTCCCACAGGAATTGTGCAACCTGCTTAGTTGTGATTTTAGCCAAAGGCTTGGTTTCAATCCACTTAGTAAAAATAATGGCTACAATCAGGAACTTTCTTTGTGTCGTGGCCATGGGGAAAGGCCCAAGTATATCCATTCCCCACATAGCAAAGGGATGGGTGAGTTGATGGAGGTCAGCATCTCGGGGGTTGTCTAATGACAGGTGCATGCTTCTGATAGCGGTCACACTTCTTCACATACTTTTTGCCATCAGCCATCAATTTTAGCCAATAGAACCCTAAACAGGTTATCTTATGAGCTAGTGCTCTGCCCCCCAAGTGTTGCCCACATATACCTTCATGCACTTCTTCAAGAGCCAAGCGTGCCTCATCGGGCCTGAACATCTTAAGTAAGGAACAACATAAGATCTTTATACAAAATCCCATCTATTAAGGAGTATCTTAGTGCTCAAACAGCCAACTTCCATGCTTCAGTAGCATCATTTGGCAACCAACCTGTTTGAATATGGGTCTTAATGGGATCTATCCATGACGCCCCCAGACCATAGGAGCTACAAGCTTAATATCAATGCCCGTGTCTTCAGAATGCGGAAGTATACACT